>NC_060187.1:13571869-13811869 GCF_021184085.1 Oncorhynchus gorbuscha | reverse complement strand
GGTAGGGGAGTCACAGCTCTACTGGTGTTGTCTGTGGTAAGGTAGGGGAGTCACAGCTCTACTGGGGTTGTCTGTGGTAAGGTAGGGGAGTCACAGCTCTACTGGTGTTGTCTGTGGTAAGGTAGGGGAGTCACAGCTCTACTGGGGTTGTCTGTGGTAAGGTAGGGGAGTCACAGCTCTACTGGTGTTGTCTGTGGTAAGGTAGGGGAGTCACAGCTCTACTGGTGTTGTCTGTGGTAAGGTAGGGGAGTCACAGCTCTACTGGGGTTGTCTGTGGTAAGGTAGGGGAGTCACAGCTCTACTGGGGTTGTCTGTGGTAAGGTAGGGGAGTCACAGCTCTACTGGGGTTGTCTGTGGTAAGGTAGGGGAGTCACAGCCCTACTGGTGTTGTCTGTGGTAAGGTAGGGGAGTCACAGCTCTACTGGGGTTGTCTGTGGTAAGGTAGGGGAGTCACAGCTCTACTGGGGTTGTCTGTGGTAAGGTAGGGGAGTCACAGCTCTACTGGGGTTGTATGTGGTAAGGTAGGGGAGTCACAGCTCTACTAGGGTTGTATGTGGTAAGGTAGGGGAGTCACAACTCTACCGGGGTTGTATGTGGTAGGTGGTAGGGGAGTCACAGCTCTACTGGTGTTGTCTCTGGTAAGGTAGGGGAGTCACAGCTCTACTGGGGTTGTATGTGGTAAGGTAGGCGAGTCACAGCTCTACTGGGGTTATCTGTGGTAAGGTAGGGGAGTCACAGCTCTACTGGTGTTGTATGTGGTAAGGTAGGGGAGTCACAGCTCCCCTACCTTACCTGGAGACCAGGCTGTATGGAGACCAGGCTGCATTGAGGTCAGGCTGCATGGTGACCAGGCTGCATGGAGGTCAGGCTGCACGGAGGTCAGGCTTAATGGAGGTCAGGCTGCATGAGGTCAGGCTGCATGGAGGTCAGGCTGCACGGAGGTCAGGCTTAATGGAGGTCAGGCTGCATGGAGGTCAGGCTGCATGGAGATCAGGCTGCATGGAGGTCAGGCTGCACAGAGGTCAGGCTGCATGGAGGTCAGGCTGCATGGAGATCAGGCTGCATGGAGGTCAGGCTGCATGGAGACCAGGCTGCATGGGGGTTAGGCTGCATGGTGACCAGGCTGCATGGAGGTCAGGCTGCACGGGGGTCAGGCTGCATGGAGGTCAGGCTTCATGGCGACCAGGCTGCATGGAGACCAGGCTGCATGGAGGTCAGGCTGCATGGAGACCAGGCTTCATGGCGACCAGGCTGCATGGAGACCAGGCTGCATGGAGACCAGGCTGCATGGAGACCAGGCTACATGGAGACCAGGCTTCATGGAGGTCAGGCTGCATGGTGACCAGGCTGCATGGAGGTCAGGCTGCATGGAGGTCAGGCTGCATGGAGGTCAGGCTGCATGGAGACCAGGCTGCATGGAGACCAGGCTGCATGGGGGTCAGGCTGCACGGAGGTCAGGCTTCATGGAGGTCAGGCTGCATGGAGGTCAGTCTGCATGGAGATCAGGCTGCATGGAGGTCAGGCTGCATGGAGGTCAGGCTGCATGGAGATCAGGCTGCATGGAGGTCAGGCTGCATGGAGACCAGGCTGCATGGGGGTCAGGCTGCACGGTGACCAGGCTGCATGGAGGTCAGGCTGCACGGGGGTCAGACTGCATGGAGGTCAGGCTGCATGGTGACCAGGCTGCATGGAGGTCAGGCTGCATGGAGGCCAGGCTGCATGGAGATCAGGCTGCACGGAGGTCAGGCTGCATGGAGATCAGGCTGCATGGAGATCAGGCTGCATGGAGGTCAGGCTGCATGGCGACCAGGCTGCATAGGGGTCAGGCTACATGGAGATCAGGCTGCATGGAGGTCAGGCTGCACAGAGGTCAGGCTGCATGGAGGTCAGGCTGCATGGAGATCAGGCTGCATGGAGGTCAGGCTGCATGGAGACCAGGCTGCATTGAGGTCAGGCTGCATGGTGACCAGGCTGCATGGAGGTCAGGCTGCACGGAGGTCAGGCTTAATGGAGGTCAGGCTGCATGGAGGTCAGGCTGCATGGAGGTCAGGCTGCACGGAGGTCAGGCTTAATGGAGGTCAGG
This sequence comes from Oncorhynchus gorbuscha, assembly GCF_021184085.1. Lineage (NCBI taxonomy): Eukaryota > Metazoa > Chordata > Actinopteri > Salmoniformes > Salmonidae > Oncorhynchus > Oncorhynchus gorbuscha. The sequence continues at coordinate 13,809,786 of NC_060187.1, read as the reverse complement.
CTGCATGGAGGTCAGGCTGCATGGAGATCAGGCTGCATGGAGGTCAGGCTGCACAGAGGTCAGGCTGCATGGAGGTCAGGCTGCATGGAGATCAGGCTGCATGGAGGTCAGGCTGCATGGAGACCAGGCTGCATGGGGGTCAGGCTGCATGGTGACCAGGCTGCATGGAGGTCAGGCTGCACGGGGGTCAGGCTGCATGGAGGTCAGGCTGCATGGAGATCAGGCTGCATGGAGGTCAGGCTGCATGGAGGTCAGGCTGCATGGAGGTCAGGCTTCATGGCGACCAGGCTGCATGGAGACCAGGCTGCATGGAGACCAGGCTGCATGGAGACCAGGCTTCATGGAGGTCAGGCTGCATGGCGACCAGGCTGCATGGAGGTCAGGCTGCATGGAGACCAGGCTGCATGGAGGTCAGGCTGCATGGAGACCAGGTTGCATGGTGACCAGGCTGCATGGAGGTCAGGCTGCATGGAGGTCAGGCTGCATGGAGGTCAGGCTGCATGGAGACCAGGCTGCATGGGGGTCAGGCTGCACGGAGGTCAGGCTTCATGGAGGTCAGGCTGCATGGAGGTCAGTCTGCATGGAGATCAGGCTGCATGGAGACCAGGCTGCATGGAGGTCAGGCTGCATGGAGGTCAGGCTGCATGGAGATCAGGCTGCATGGAGGTCAGGCTGCATGGAGGTCAGGCTGCATGGAGGTCAGGCTGCATGGAAATCAGGCTGCATGGAGGTCAGGCTGCATGGAGACCAGGCTGCATGGGGGGTCAGGCTGCATGGTGACCAGGCTGCATGGAGGTCAGGCTGCACGGGGGTCAGGCTGCATGGTGACCAGGCTGCATGGAGGTCAGGCTGCATGGAGGCCAGGCTGCATGGAGATCAGGCTGCACGGAGGTCAGGCTGCATGGAGATCAGGCTGCATGGAGATCAGGCTGCATGGAGGTCAGGCTGCATGGCGACCAGGCTGCATAGGGGTCAGGCTACATGGAGATCAGGCTGCATGGAGGTCAGGCTGCACAGAGGTCAGGCTGCATGGAGGTCAGGCTGCATGGAGATCAGGCTGCATGGAGGTCAGGCTGCATGGAGACCAGGCTGCATTGAGGTCAGGCTGCATGGTGACCAGGCTGCATGGAGGTCAGGCTGCACGGAGGTCAGGCTTAATGGAGGTCAGGCTGCATGGAGGTCAGGCTGCATGGAGGTCAGGCTGCACGGAGGTCAGGCTTAATGGAGGTCAGGCTGCATGGAGGTCAGGCTGCATGGAGATCAGGCTGCATGGAGGTCAGGCTGCACAGAGGTCAGGCTGCATGGAGGTCAGGCTGCATGGAGATCAGGCTGCATGGAGGTCAGGCTGCATGGAGACCAGGCTGCATGGGGGTCAGGCTGCATGGTGACCAGGCTGCATGGAGGTCAGGCTGCACGGGGGTCAGGCTGCATGGAGGTCAGGCTGCATGGAGATCAGGCTGCATGGAGGTCAGGCTGCATGGAGGTCAGGCTGCATGGAGGTCAGGCTTCATGGCGACCAGGCTGCATGGAGACCAGGCTGCATGGAGACCAGGCTGCATGGAGACCAGGCTTCATGGAGGTCAGGCTGCATGGCGACCAGGCTGCATGGAGGTCAGGCTGCATGGAGACCAGGCTGCATGGAGACCAGGTTGCATGGTGACCAGGCTGCATGGAGGTCAGGCTGCATGGAGGTCAGGCTGCATGGAGGTCAGGCTGCATGGAGACCAGGCTGCATGGGGGTCAGGCTGCACGGAGGTCAGGCTTCATGGAGGTCAGGCTGCATGGAGGTCAGTCTGCATGGAGATCAGGCTGCATGGAGGTCAGGCTGCATGGAGGTCAGGCTGCATGGAGGTCAGGCTGCATGGAAATCAGGCTGCATGGAGGTCAGGCTGCATGGAGACCAGGCTGCATGGGGGGTCAGGCTGCATGGTGACCAGGCTGCATGGAGGTCAGGCTGCACGGGGGTCAGGCTGCATGGTGACCAGGCTGCATGGAGGTCAGGCTGCATGGAGGCCAGGCTGCATGGAGATCAGGCTGCACGGAGGTCAGGCTGCATGGAGATCAGGCTGCATGGAGATCAGGCTGCATGGATGTCAGGCTGCATGGAGACCAGGCTGCATGGGGGTCAGGCTGCATGGTGACCAGGCTGCATGGAGGTCAGGCTGCATGGAGGTCAGGCTGCATGGAGACCAGGCTTCATGGCGACCAGGCTGCATGGAGACCAGGCTGCATGGAGACCAGGCTGCATGGAGACCAGGCTACATGGAGACCAGGCTTCATGGAGGTCAGGCTGCATGGTGACCAGGCTGCATGGAGGTCAGGCTGCATGGAGGTCAGGCTGCATGGAGGTCAGGCTGCATGGAGACCAGGCTGCATGGAGACCAGGCTGCATGGGGGTCAGGCTGCACGGAGGTCAGGCTTCATGGAGGTCAGGCTGCATGGAGGTCAGTCTGCATGGAGATCAGGCTGCATGGAGGTCAGGCTGCATGGAGGTCAGGCTGCATGGAGATCAGGCTGCATGGAGGTCAGGCTGCATGGAGACCAGGCTGCATGGGGGGTCAGGCTGCACGGTGACCAGGCTGCATGGAGGTCAGGCTGCACGGGGGTCAGACTGCATGGAGGTCAGGCTGCATGGTGACCAGGCTGCATGGAGGTCAGGCTGCATGGAGGCCAGGCTGCATGGAGATCAGGCTGCACGGAGGTCAGGCTGCATGGAGATCAGGCTGCATGGAGATCAGGCTGCATGGAGGTCAGGCTGCATGGCGACCAGGCTGCATAGGGGTCAGGCTACATGGAGATCAGGCTGCATGGAGGTCAGGCTGCACAGAGGTCAGGCTGCATGGAGGTCAGGCTGCATGGAGATCAGGCTGCATGGAGGTCAGGCTGCATGGAGACCAGGCTGCATGGGGGGTCAGGCTGCATGGTGACCAGGCTGCATGGAGGTCAGGCTGCACGGGGGTCAGGCTGCATGGTGACCAGGCTGCATGGAGGTCAGGCTGCATGGAGGCCAGGCTGCATGGAGATCAGGCTGCACGGAGGTCAGGCTGCATGGAGATCAGGCTGCATGGAGATCAGGCTGCATGGATGTCAGGCTGCATGGAGACCAGGCTGCATGGGGGTCAGGCTGCATGGTGACCAGGCTGCATGGAGGTCAGGCTGCATGGAGGTCAGGCTGCATGGAGACCAGGCTTCATGGCGACCAGGCTGCATGGAGACCAGGCTGCATGGAGACCAGGCTGCATGGAGACCAGGCTACATGGAGACCAGGCTTCATGGAGGTCAGGCTGCATGGTGACCAGGCTGCATGGAGGTCAGGCTGCATGGAGGTCAGGCTGCATGGAGGTCAGGCTGCATGGAGACCAGGCTGCATGGAGACCAGGCTGCATGGGGGTCAGGCTGCACGGAGGTCAGGCTTCATGGAGGTCAGGCTGCATGGAGGTCAGTCTGCATGGAGATCAGGCTGCATGGAGGTCAGGCTGCATGGAGGTCAGGCTGCATGGAGATCAGGCTGCATGGAGGTCAGGCTGCATGGAGACCAGGCTGCATGGGGGGTCAGGCTGCACGGTGACCAGGCTGCATGGAGGTCAGGCTGCACGGGGGTCAGACTGCATGGAGGTCAGGCTGCATGGTGACCAGGCTGCATGGAGGTCAGGCTGCATGGAGGCCAGGCTGCATGGAGATCAGGCTGCACGGAGGTCAGGCTGCATGGAGATCAGGCTGCATGGAGATCAGGCTGCATGGAGGTCAGGCTGCATGGCGACCAGGCTGCATAGGGGTCAGGCTACATGGAGATCAGGCTGCATGGAGGTCAGGCTGCACAGAGGTCAGGCTGCATGGAGGTCAGGCTGCATGGAGATCAGGCTGCATGGAGGTCAGGCTGCATGGAGACCAGGCTGCATTGAGGTCAGGCTGCATGGTGACCAGGCTGCATGGAGGTCAGGCTGCACGGAGGTCAGGCTTAATGGAGGTCAGGCTGCATGGAGGTCAGGCTGCATGGAGGTCAGGCTGCACGGAGGTCAGGCTTAATGGAGGTCAGGCTGCATGGAGGTCAGGCTGCATGGAGATCAGGCTGCATGGAGGTCAGGCTGCACAGAGGTCAGGCTGCATGGAGGTCAGGCTGCATGGAGATCAGGCTGCATGGAGGTCAGGCTGCATGGAGACCAGGCTGCATGGGGGTCAGGCTGCATGGTGACCAGGCTGCATGGAGGTCAGGCTGCACGTGGGTCAGGCTGCATGGAGGTCAGGCTGCATGGAGATCAGGCTGCATGGAGGTCAGGCTGCATGGAGATCAGGCTGCATGGAGGTCAGGCTTCATGGCGACCAGGCTGCATGGAGACCAGGCTGCATGGAGACCAGGCTGCATGGAGACCAGGCTTCATGGAGGTCAGGCTGCATGGCGACCAGGCTGCATGGAGGTCAGGCTGCATGGAGACCAGGCTGCATGGAGGTCAGGCTGCATGGAGACCAGGCTGCATGGTGACCAGGCTGCATGGAGGTCAGGCTGCATGGAGGTCAGGCTGCATGGAGGTCAGGCTGCATGGAGACCAGGCTGCATGGGGGTCAGGCTGCACGGAGGTCAGGCTTCATGGAGGTCAGGCTGCATGGAGGTCAGTCTGCATGGAGATCAGGCTGCATGGAGGTCAGGCTGCATGGAGGTCAGGCTGCATGGAGGTCAGGCTGCATGGAAATCAGGCTGCATGGAGGTCAGGCTGCATGGAGACCAGGCTGCATGGGGGGTCAGGCTGCATGGTGACCAGGCTGCATGGAGGTCAGGCTGCACGGGGGTCAGGCTGCATGGTGACCAGGCTGCATGGAGGTCAGGCTGCATGGAGGCCAGGCTGCATGGAGATCAGGCTGCACGGAGGTCAGGCTGCATGGAGATCAGGCTGCATGGAGATCAGGCTGCATGGATGTCAGGCTGCATGGAGACCAGGCTGCATGGGGGTCAGGCTGCATGGTGACCAGGCTGCATGGAGGTCAGGCTGCATGGAGGTCAGGCTGCATGGCGACCAGGCTGCATAGGGGTCAGGCTGCATGGTGACCAGGCTGCATGGAGGTCAGGCTGCACGGAGGTCAGGCTTAATGGAGGTCAGACTGCATGGAGGTCAGGCTGCATGGTGACCAGGCTGCATGGAGGTCAGGCTGCATGGAGGCCAGGCTGCATGGAGATCAGGCTGCACGGAGGTCAGGCTGCATGGAGATCAGGCTGCATGGAGATCAGGCTGCATGGAGGTCAGGCTGCATGGCGACCAGGCTGCATAGGGGTCAGGCTGCATGGTGACCAGGCTGCATGGAGGTCAGGCTGCACGGAGGTCAGGCTTAATGGAGGTCAGGCTGCATGGAGGTCAGGCTGCATGGAGGTCAGGCTGCACGGAGGTCAGGCTTAATGGAGGTCAGGCTGCATGGAGGTCAGGCTGCATGGAGATCAGGCTGCATGGAGGTCAGGCTGCACAGAGGTCAGGCTGCATGGAGGTGAGGCTGCATGGAGATCAGGCTGCATGGAGGTCAGGCTGCATGGAGACCAGGCTGCATTGAGGTCAGGCTGCATGGTGACCAGGCTGCATGGAGGTCAGGCTGCACGGAGGTCAGGCTTAATGGAGGTCAGGCTGCATGGAGGTCAGGCTGCATGGAGGTCAGGCTGCACGGAGGTCAGGCTTAATGGAGGTCAGGCTGCATGGAGGTCAGGCTGCATGGAGATCAGGCTGCACGGAGGTCAGGCTGCACAGAGGTCAGGCTGCATGGAGGTCAGGCTGCATGGAGATCAGGCTGCATGGAGGTCAGGCTGCATGGAGACCAGGCTGCATGGGGGTCAGGCTGCATGGTGACCAGGCTGCATGGAGGTCAGGCTGCACGGGGGTCAGGCTGCATGGAGGTCAGGCTGCATGGAGATCAGGCTGCATGGAGGTCAGGCTGCATGGAGGTCAGGCTGCATGGAGGTCAGGCTTCATGGCGACCAGGCTGCATGGAGACCAGGCTGCATGGAGACCAGGCTGCATGGAGACCAGGCTTCATGGAGGTCAGGCTGCATGGCGACCAGGCTGCATGGAGGTCAGGCTGCATGGAGACCAGGCTGCATGGTGACCAGGCTGCATGGAGGTCAGGCTGCATGGAGGTCAGGCTGCATGGAGGTCAGGCTGCATGGAGACCAGGCTGCATGGGGGTCAGGCTGCACGGAGGTCAGGCTTCATGGTGACCAGGCTGCATGGGGGTCAGGCTGCACGGAGGTCAGGCTTCATGGAGGTCAGGCTGCATGGAGGTCAGTCTGCATGGAGATCAGGCTGCATGGAGGTCAGGCTGCATGGAGGTCAGGCTGCATGGAGGTCAGGCTGCATGGAAATCAGGCTGCATGGAGGTCAGGCTGCATGGAGACCAGGCTGCATGGGGGGTCAGGCTGCATGGTGACCAGGCTGCATGGAGGTCAGGCTGCACGGGGGTCAGACTGCATGGAGGTCAGGCTGCATGGTGACCAGGCTGCATGGAGATCAGGCTGCATGGAGGCCAGGCTGCATGGAGATCAGGCTGCACGGAGGTCAGGCTGCATGGAGATCAGGCTGCATGGAGATCAGGCTGCATGGATGTCAGGCTGCATTGAGACCAGGCTGCATGGGGGTCAGGCTGCATGGTGACCAGGCTGCATGGAGGTCAGGCTGCATGGAGGTCAGGCTGCATGGCGACCAGGCTGCATAGGGGTCAGGCTGCATGGTGACCAGGCTGCATGGAGGTCAGGCTGCACGGAGGTCAGGCTTAATGGAGGTCAGGCTGCATGGAGGTCAGGCTGCATGGAGATCAGGCTGCATGGAGGTCAGGCTGCACAGAGGTCAGGCTGCATGGAGGTCAGGCTGCATGGAGATCAGGCTGCATGGAGGTCAGGCTGCATGGAGACCAGGCTGCATGGGGATCAGGCTGCATGGTGACCAGGCTGCATGGAGGTCAGGCTGCACGGGGGTCAGGCTGCATGGAGATCAGGCTGCATGGAGATCAGGCTGCATGGAGGTCAGGCTGCATGGAGACCAGGCTGCATGGAGGTCAGGCTTCATGGCGACCAGGCTGCATGGAGACCAGGCTGCATGGAGACCAGGCTGCATGGAGACCAGGCTACATGGAGACCAGGCTGCATGGAGGTCAGGCTGCATGGCGACCAGGCTGCATGGAGGTCAGGCTGCATGGAGACCAGGCTGCATGGTGACCAGGCTGCATGGAGACCAGGCTGCATGGTGACCAGGCTGCATGGAGGTCAGGCTGCATGGAGGTCAGGCTGCATGGAGACCAGGCTGCATGGGGGTCAGGCTGCACGGAGGTCAGGCTTCATGGAGGTCAGGCTGCATGGAGGTCAGGCTGCATGGAGATCAGGCTGCATGGAGGTCAGGCTGCACAGAGGTCAGGCTGCATGGAGGTCAGGCTGCATGGAGATCAGGCTGCATGGAGATCAGGCTGCATGGAGACCAGGCTGCATGGGGGGTCAGGCTGCATGGTGACCAGGCTGCATGGAGGTCAGGCTGCATGGGGGTCAGGCTGCATGGAGGTCAGACTGCATGGAGATCAGGCTGCATGGAGGTCAGGCTGCATGGAGGTCAGGCTGCATGGAGACCAGGCTGCATGGAGACCAGGCTGCATGGAGACCAGGCTGCATGGAGACCAGGCTGCATGGAGGTCAGGCTGCATGGCGACCAGGCTGCATGGAGGTCAGGCTGCATGGAGACCAGGCTGCATGAAGACCAGGCTGCACGGAGGTCAGGCTCCATGGAGACCAGGCTGCATGGAGGTCAGGCTGCATGGAGACCAGGCTGCATGGAGACCAGGCTGCATGGAGACCAGGCTGCATGGAGGCCAGGCTGCATGAAGACCAGGCTGCACGGAGGTCAGGCTCCATGGAGACCAGGCTGCACGGAGGTCAGGCTGCATGGAGACCAGGCTGCATGGAGACCAGGCTGCATGGAGACCAGGCTACATGGAGACCAGGCTGCATGGAGGTCAGGCTGCATGGCGACCAGGCTGCATGGAGGTCAGGCTGCATGGAGACCAGGCTGCATGGTGACCAGTCTGCATGGAGGTCAGGCTGCATGGAGGTCAGTCTGCATGGAGGTCAGGCTGCATGGAGACCAGGCTGCATGGGGGTCAGGCTGCACGGAGGTCAGGCTTCATGGAGGTCAGGCTGCATGGAGGTCAGGCTGCATGGAGATCAGGCTGCATGGAGGTCAGGCTGCACAGAGGTCAGGCTGCATGCAGGTCAGGCTGCATGGAGATCAGGCTGCATGGAGGTCAGGCTGCATGGAGACCAGGCTGCATGGGGGTCAGGCTGCATGGTGACCAGGCTGCATGGAGGTCAGGCTGCACGGGGGTCAGGCTGCATGGAGGTCAGGCTGCATGGAGATCAGGCTGCATGGAGGTCAGGCTGCATGGAGGTCAGGCTGCATGGAGGTCAGGCTTCATGGCGACCAGGCTGCATGGAGACCAGGCTGCATGGAGACCAGGCTGCATGGAGACCAGGCTACATGGAGACCAGGCTTCATGGAGGTCAGGCTGCATGGCGACCAGGCTGCATGGAGGTCAGGCTGCATGGAGACCAGGCTGCATGGTGACCAGGCTGCATGGAGGTCAAGCTGCATGGAGGTCAGGCTGCATGGAGGTCAGGCTGCATGGAGACCAGGCTGCATGGGGGTCAGGCTGCACGGAGGTCAGGCTTCATGGAGGTCAGGCTGCATGGAGGTCAGTCTGCATGGAGATCAGGCTGCATGGAGGTCAGGCTGCATGGAGGTCAGGCTGCATGGAGGTCAGGCTGCATGGAGATCAGGCTGCATGGAGGTCAGGCTGCATGGAGACCAGGCTGCATGGGGGGTCAGGCTGCATGGTGACCAGGCTGCATGGAGGTCAGGCTGCACGGGGGTCAGACTGCATGGAGGTCAGGCTGCATGGTGACCAGGCTGCATGGAGGTCAGGCTGCATGGAGGCCAGGCTGCATGGAGATCAGGCTGCACGGAGGTCAGGCTGCATGGAGATCAGGCTGCATGGAGATCAGGCTGCATGGATGTCAGGCTGCATGGAGACCAGGCTGCATGGGGGTCAGGCTGCATGGTGACCAGGCTGCATGGAGGTCAGGCTGCATGGAGGTCAGGCTGCATGGCGACCAGGCTGCATAGGGGTCAGGCTGCATGGTGACCAGGCTGCATGGAGGTCAGGCTGCACGGAGGTCAGGCTTAATGGAGGTCAGGCTGCATGGAGGTCAGGCTGCATGGAGATCAGGCTGCATGGAGGTCAGGCTGCACAGAGGTCAGGCTGCATGGAGGTCAGGCTGCATGGAGATCAGGCTGCATGGAGGTCAGGCTGCATGGAGACCAGGCTGCATGGGGGTCAGGCTGCATGGTGACCAGGCTGCATGGAGGTCAGGCTGCACGGGGGTCAGGCTGCATGGAGGTCAGGCTGCACGGAGGTCAGGCTTAATGGAGGTCAGGCTGCATGGAGGTCAGGCTGCATGGAGATCAGGCTGCATGGAGGTCAGGCTGCACAGAGGTCAGGCTGCATGGAGGTCAGGCTGCATGGAGATCAGGCTGCATGGAGGTCAGGCTGCATGGAGACCAGGCTGCATGGGGGTCAGGCTGCATGGTGACCAGGCTGCATGGAGGTCAGGCTGCACGGGGGTCAGGCTGCATGGAGGTCAGGCTGCATGGAGATCAGGCTGCATGGAGGTCAGGCTGCATGGAGACCAGGCTGCATGGAGGTCAGGCTTCATGGCGACCAGGCTGCATGGAGACCAGGCTGCATGGAGACCAGGCTGCATGGAGACCAGGCTACATGGAGACCAGGCTGCATGGAGGTCAGGCTGCATGGCGACCAGGCTGCATGGAGGTCAGGCTGCATGGAGACCAGGCTGCATGGTGACCAGGCTGCATGGAGGTCAGGCTGCATGGAGACCAGGCTGCATGGTGACCAGGCTGCATGGAGGTCAGGCTGCATGGAGGTCAGGCTGCATGGAGGTCAGGCTGCATGGAGACCAGGCTGCATGGGGGTCAGGCTGCACGGAGGTCAGGCTTCATGGAGGTCAGGCTGCATGGAGGTCAGGCTGCATGGAGGTCAGGCTGCACAGAGGTCAGGCTGCATGGAGGTCAGGCTGCATGGAGATCAGGCTGCATGGAGATCAGGCTGCATGGAGACCAGGCTGCATGGGGGGTCAGGCTGCATGGTGACCAGGCTGCATGGAGGTCAGGCTGTATGGGGGTCAGGCTGCATGGAGGTCAGACTGCATGGAGATCAGGCTGAATGGAGGTCAGGCTGCATGGAGGTCAGGCTGCATGGAGACCAGGCTGCATGGAGGTCAGGCTTCATGGTGACCAGGCTGCATGGAGACCAGGCTGCATGGAGACCAGGCTGCATGGAGACCAGGCTGCATGGAGACCAGGCTGCATGGAGGTCAGGCTCCATGGAGACCAGGCTGCATGGAGGTCAGGCTGCATGGAGACCAGGCTGCATGGAGACCAGGCTGCATGGAGACCAGGCTGCATGGAGGCCAGGCTGCATGAAGACCAGGCTGCACGGAGGTCAGGCTCCATGGAGACCAGGCTGCACGGAGGTCAGGCTGCATGGAGACCAGGCTGCATGGAGGTCAGGCTGCACGGAGGTCAGGCTCCATGGAGACCAGGCTGCATGGAGGTCAGGCTGCATGGAGACCAGGCTGCATGGAGACCAGGCTGCATGGAGACCAGGCTGCATGGAGGCCAGGCTGCATGAAGACCAGGCTGCACGGAGGTCAGGCTCCATGGAGACCAGGCTGCACGGAGGTCAGGCTGCATGGAGACCAGGCTCCATGGAGACCAGGCTGCATGGAGGTCAGGCTGCATGGAGACCAGGCTGCATGGAGACCAGGCTGAAAGGAGATCAGCCTGCATGGCGACCAGGCTGCATGGCCCCTAGGCTGCATTGAGATGCCAGAGTGATAGTCAGCACTTAGGTTTGTGCTTCCCTGACCATGATGCCTGCTGGGAGGCTGACTGGCTGACTGGGAGGCTAACTGGCTGACTGGGTGGGTGACTGGCTGACTGGGATGCTCATTGGTTGATTGGGAAGCTGATTGGCTGACTGGGTGACTGCCTCTTCAATTGGGCCCTCCTACTGGCCATCTCCTCTGGCCCTGATTACACCTCCTTCCTTCTCTCCTCTCCTCTCTCCTCTCCTCTCTTTAGTGTTCACCTGTCATGTGTGTGACCTCCACAACATCAGCTGCCACAATGACCCTGAAAATAACCTCGCTCAGTTAGGGTCCAACTTTAGATCTATGGTTACTTTAGAAAGTGTAGCCCTGGGCTTGTTTCCATTTTTCCAAAACACCTAATTGGCTAGAGAGACAACTCAAGTCCAGCATAAAATGGAATCTAAGACAGCATTGACTAACTAGAAGTGTCTCTTCTCTATATGTGAAGGTGGCAAAGGTGTTGAATACTGTGTGAAAAGTCAACTGATCAAAGCCCAGGTCCTTATCTTTCCCTTTGGAAGCAGATTGAGATTCAGCTCAGGATTCCGTGTTGAAAGTCAAACACACCAACCTCTTCTCCTTTCTCCTTAAACTTCACTGCTTTAAAAAGTAGAGCCTTCTCTGACCTTGAGGCTAACTTACCGGTTTTCCTTTGGTGTTCATTTGATGTGTTTTCTCCCTTGGGGCTTACATAGGACTAGCAGTCATAGGAAGGAAGGTAGGGGCTAGGAAAGGACACACTCACAGGGTGAATGGAGGAATGGAGGGATCTGTCAAAGTACATCTTCTCAGATTAATGGAAGCAGAGGGGCACTAGTTTCTCTGTCCCCTACAGCCAGTGGATGGAGTGATAGGCTGAGGAAGACGGGAAGAGAGGGAGAAGGGGACTGTGTGACAGGAATGTCAGAGTAAATGTCAGAGCCAATGAGGGTCACTTTGTCCATGAGGTTTGGTTTGGCATCTGGGTTGAGAAGCAGTGCTCTAGGTTACTACTACACCACTTCTGAGGGACACTATGTACAGGTTTTCACTACAACTCAGTCTCCTCAATCATGTGCAATTGAGGACTGTAATTCTAGGATTTTTGGTATCGCAAGACTGACAAGGAAGAGGAGTGAAAGAGAGAGAGAGAGCAAAACAGAGAGAGACATAGAGAGAGAGACAGAGAGAGAGATGTTTTGTTGATTTCAAAAAAGCCTTCGACTCAATTTGGCATAAGGGTCTGCTATACAAATTGATGGAAAGTGGTGTTGGGGGTAAAACATACGACATTATAAAATCCATCTACACAAACAACAAGTGTGCAGTTCAAATTAGCAAAAGAAAACACACATTTCTTTCCACAGGGCCGTGGGGTGATGCAGTTTAAGCCCCACCCTCATCAACATACATATCAAAAATTGGTGGGGGAACTAGAACAGTCTGCACCACCCAGCCTCACCCTACTAGAATCTGAAGTCAAATGTCTACTGTTTGCTGATGATCTGGTGCTTCTGTCACCAACCAAGGAGGGCCTACAGCAGCACCTAGATATTCTGCAAAGATTCTGTCAGACCTGGGCCCTGACAGTAAATCTCAGTAAGACCAAAATAATGGTGTTGGAAAAAAGGTCCAGTCGCCAGGACCACAAATACAAATTCCATCTAGACACCGTTGCCCTAGAGCACACAAAAAACTATACATACCTTAGTCTAAACATCAGCGCTACAGGTAACTTCCACAAAGCTGTGAACGATCTGAGAGACAAGGCAAGAAGGGCCTTCTATGCCATCAAAAGGAACATAAAATTCAACATACCAATTAGGATCTGGCTAAAAATACTTTAATCAGTCATAGAGTCCATTGTCCTTTATGGTTGTGAGGTCTGGGGTCCGCTCACCAACCGAGATTTCACAAAATGGGACAAACACCAAATTGAGACTGCATGCAGAATTCTGCAAAAATATCCTCCGTGTACAACGTAGAACACCAAATAATGCATGCAGAGCAGAATTAGGCCGTTACCCACTAATGATCAAAATCCAGAAAAGAGCCATTAAATTCTACAACCACCTAAAAGGAAGTGATTCCCAAACCTTCCATAACAAAGCCATCACCTACAGAGAGATGAACTTGGAGAAGAGTCCCCTAAGCAAGCTGGTCCTGGGGCTCTGTTCACAAACACAAACACACCCCGCAGAGCCCCAGGACAGCAGCACAATTAGACCCAATCAAATCATGAGAAAACAAAAAGATAATTACTTGACACATTGGAAAGAATTAACAAAAAAACAGAGCAAACTAGAATGCTATTTGGCCCTAAACAGAGAGTACACAGTGGCAGAATACCTGTCCACTGTAACTGACCCAAACTTAAGGAAAGCTTTGACTATGTACAGACTCAGTGAGCATAGCCTTGCTATTGAGAAAGGCCGCCGTAGGCAGACATGGCTCTCAAGAGAAGACAGGCTATGTGCTCACTGCCCACAAAATGAAGTGGAAACTGAGCTGCACTTCCTAACCTCCTGCCCAATGTATGACCATATTAGAGACACATATTTCCCTCAGATTACACAGATCCACAAAGAATTTGAAAACAAACCCAATTTTGATAAACTCCCATATCTACTGGGTGAAATTCCACAGTGTGCCATCACAGCAGCAAGATTTGTGACCTGTTGCCACAAGAAAAGGGTAACCAGTGAAGAACACACACCTTTGTAAATACAACCCATATTTATGCTTATTTATTTTCCCTTGTGTACCCTTAACCATTTATACATCGTTGCAACACTGTATATATATAATATGACATTTGTAATGTCTTTATTGTTTTGAAATTTCTGTATGTGTAATGTTTACTGTTCATTTTTATTGTTTATTTCACTTTTGTATATTATCTACCTCACTTGCTTTGGCAATGTTAACATATGTTTCCTATGCCAATAAAGCCCCTTGAATTGAATTGAGAGACAGAGAGAGAGACAGACAGAGACAAAGAGAGAGAGAGACAGAGAGCGGTAGTGAGCTCATGGGCTCCTGAATTCTTCTACAAAAAGAAAGAATTTTAGTTGGATCAATGTAGATAAACTTGACCTTTTTTCGCAAGGACTTATACATGATATTAACCTCAACATCAAAACCTTCAATCCAAATCCAAATTCCATACCTATGTTAGGTTTGTTCCTTTCCTCCTTGTCAATCATTAGCATTATGACAATATATTTAATTAAATCATTTAAAAACCTTTATTAATGCAATTACAGACAGAAGTTAACAAACAGGAACAGGATCAGGATCAGGATCAGGAACAGGATCAGGAACAGGATCAGGATCAGGAACAGGATCAGGATCAGGAACAGGATCAGGATCAGGATCAGGAACAGGATCAGGAACAGGATCAGGATCAGGATCAGGATCAGGAACAGGATCAGGAACAGGAACAGGAACAGGAACAGGAACAGGAACAGGAACAGGAACAGGAACAGGAACAGGAACAGGAACACAGCACGCATGTTTCTGAGTAAGTTCTGCATCAAACAAAAGGTCTCAAGGTGTTTTATTAAACCGAAGTCCCGCCTTAATGATGTCACTGACTACGTCATGACCTTTTTACTCCAGAGAACAAAACCCTGCATCCATAGCTATACAAACATAGAGTTTCAGTGTTATCTAAAAGCTCGGCAATAAATGTCCCCTCCCCAAAGTTGATTTATTGTGGAATGTCTGAGTAGTCTCTTATTTTCCACACTCCCCTGCAGAGTTCTGTCTCAGTCACACATTATAAGAGAAAGAAAGAGCAAACAACTGTGGAACAATTCTAAAACCATATAATGAATATATATATATTGTTAATCTGTAGTCTAGAACCCTATAAATGTAAGGAGGGAGGGGTCTTATAACCCCTCCCCTTCTATTAATATAACATAAGCATAATCAATTATTCTAATACATCAAACATTTGTACAGCCCCAAATCATGACCCCTAGGAGAATCCTGACACAGTAAACCTTGATTTTGCACAACATTACCTGAATGGACTATTACTACTAAGGACTATCAAGAAAACACTTGTAACAAACCAAAACCTGCAGAAGAAATACAAAAATGAGTGAGTAATGTTCCGTTTGAACCTACTTCTGAAGCGAAAAAGTAAAAGACAATAATCTCTAGGTAATTTTGTTACATAAAGCTTAATAAATAAGGCTCCTACGCTACCAAGCTGCTAGGACAGAACTAACCAGGCTCCATTTCAATTAGCACTAAAGTGTGAAGTGAGGGGTGTGAAAACTCTTGAGCCTAACAATGGCAGGACAGTTTCACAGCCCCCTCCCTCCCCACCCAAATGCAGAGGGCTTTACAATAGAGGGCAGGACAGTTTCACAGCCCCCTCCCTCCCCACCCAAATTCAGAGGGCTTTACAATAGAGGGCAGGACAGTTTCACAGCCCCCTCCCTCCCCACCCAAATGCAGAGGGCTTTACAATAGAGGGCAGGACAGTTTCACAGCCCCCTCCCTCCCCACCCAAATGCAGAGGGCTTTACAATAGAGGGCAGGACAGTTTCACAGCCCCCCACCCCCCCACCCAAACGCAGAGGGCTTTACAATAGAGGTCATTACAATACAGTACAATATTTGGGCCAAAGTACAGGTTTAGTCGAAGGGGTGTAGTTCTCTTGCTTAACCTTGTGTCAGGGGCAGCTAAATTAGTAACTTGGAAAACCCAAAAGAACAATATTTAGGGACAGGGGACTGTGGATGTGGTGGGAATGCCGGAGAGGATGTTGGTAGCAAGACTGAGGTTTGAGTTTGCCTATTAACAAATGGTTAACAACATTGGGCTGTTAATGAGTATATGGGGTATTCAGAGTCTGTTGTGTTTAGTTACTGTGGAAGAAGATTTGGTGTTGTGTTTTTAATTGATCTTTAAACATGTTTTTGTTTGTTTGTTTATTGTGTTGTGGTTTCCCAGACCCAATAAAGGGTTTTCAAAACAAAAACAAAAAAACTATGTCTCAATTTAATTTCAATTTATTGGCATGGTAACATATATGTTTACATTGCCAAAGCAAGTGAAGTAGATGATAAACAAGTGAAATAAACAATAAAAAATGAACAGTGAACATTACACTCACAGAGGTTCCAAAATAATAAAGGCATTTCAAATGTCATATTATGTCTTTATACAGTGTTGTAATGATAGGATATTTTTGCAGAATTCTCTAAGCAGAGTCTCAATTTGGTATTTGTCCCATTTTGTGAATTCTTGGTTGGTGAGCGGACCCCAGACCTCACAGCCATAAAGGGCAATGGGTTCTATAACTGAATCAAGTATTTTTTTGCCAGATCCTAATTGGTATCTCAAATGTTATGTTCCTTTTGATGGCATAGTCCCTGCCTCGTCTCTCAGATCGTTCACAGCTTTGTGGAGGTTACCTGGGGCGCTGATGTTTAGGCCATGGTATGTATGTATAATTGTTTGTGTGCAACGGTGTCGAGATGAAATTTGTATTTGTGGTCCTAGAATCTGGAACTTTTTTGGAACACTGAGATTTAGACTGCCAACAGCCTGTTGGAGAGGCACCTGGACCTAACACACCCACCCACCTCGCCAATTTCACCTCTTCCAGGGAAGAAGCACAGGACACTTTTACACATTATGTACAAGGCCTTCTTTCCCACTGCCTTGATCTACCCCAGCTCCGAGGTATCGAAGGAAAGCAGCATCCCCACGTCCTCCTCTAATGCCCCCACCGCAGCACTAACATTCAGCACAGGGAACACATAATCCAGACCCTCGTCCTCCTCTAATGCCCCCATCGCAGCACTAACATTCAGCACAGGGAACACATAATCCAGACCCCCCCGTCCTCCTCTAATGCCCCCATCGCAGCGCTAACATTCAGCACAGGGAACACATAATCCAGACCCTCCGTCCTCCTCTAATGCCCCCATCGCAGCGCTAACATTCAGCACAGGGAACACATCATCCAGACCCTCCGTCCTCCTCTAATGCCCCCATCGCAGCACTAACATTCAGCACAGGGAACACATAATCCAGACCCTCCGTCCACAGATAAGAATTGGAAGTATCAGTCACATACTGCCGATGAAGTACTGGCAAGGAATTACAGACCTCATCTACGGCCTTCCTCAGTAGGCGAGATGATCGGATCCCCGCTCTTTCTCCCAGCTCCTCCAAAGATCTGCTCCTGCTCCGCATCAGATGACCCAGCTTGGTACACCCCACACCTAACAGGCATGAATGTAGGCTGGCTGGACCCAGAGCACAGGACTGGATGCAGTGTTGTAAAAAAGAGGCTCTTCAATAAGCCACATCCCTGGCCGGCCTTACGGGACAGGTCAAAAACTCTCCCAGCCTGTATAATAGACTCATAGAATGGAGTCAGGCAAGACAAATCACCCCCCCTCTCGCTTTAAGAGAAAAATCCCAAACAGCCCACTCTCCTCATTAATGTATAGGCTGTGTCGACCCAGCTAGAACCATCAGCATACAACAGTCTCTGGGCTGCTAGAACCATCCCCGTACAACAGTCTCCGGGATGCTAGAACCATCACCGTACAACAGTCTCTGGGCTGCTAGAACCATCCCCGTACAACAGTCTCCGGGATGCTAGAACCATCCCCATACAACAGTCTCTGGGCTGCTAGAACCATCCCCATTCAACAGTCTCTGGGCTGCTAGAACCATCACCGTAGAACAGTCTCTGGGCTGCTAGAACCATCACCGTACAACAGTCTCTGGGCTGCTAGAACCATCCCCATACAACAGTCTGTGCTGCTAGAACCATCCCCGTACAACAGTCTCTGGGCTGCTAGAACCATCCCCATACAACAGTCTCTGGGCTGCTAGAACCTTCACCGTAGAACAGTCTCTGGGCTGCTAGAACCATCACTGTACAACAGTCTCTGGGCTGCTAGAACCTTCACCGTAGAACAGTCTCTGGGCTGCTAGAACCATCCCTGTACAACAGTCTCTGGGCTGCTAGAACCATCCCCATACAACAGTCTCTGGGCTGCTAGAACCATCCCCATACAACAGTCTCTGGGCTGCTAGAACCTTCACCGTAGAACAGTCTCTGGGCTGCTAGAACCATCACTGTACAACAGTCTCTGGGCTGCTAGAACCTTCACCGTAGAACAGTCTCTGGGCTGCTAGAACCATCCCCATACAACAGTCTCTGGGCTGCTAGAACCATCCCCATACAACAGTCTCTGGGCTGCTAGAACCATCCCCATACAACAGTCTCTGGGCTGCTAGAACCTTCACCGTAGAACAGTCTCTGGGCTGCTAGAACCATCACTGTACAACAGTCTGTGCTGCTTGAAGCCAGAAAGCCATGATCCGAGAAGAAATGTCCACCAAGACTTGCCCACCCTCATGCAGTGGCAGGTACAGGGCTGCAGCTTTAATCCAATGTTGTCCAGACCAGAAAGAAATGCACAAGGGTAGCTCTTGAAGCTCTTGTATCAGGCTGTAAAATCATTAGTATGAGCCACAGGGTAGAGGTGGCTGGGTTATTGTCTACCAGCACCCTTCCCCTATAAGACAGCTGGGGTAACACACATATTCACCGAGACAATCTGGCACACACTTTCTCAGTTATTTTTTGAAAGTCATCGGAGCCTTGAAAAACCTGGAAGTCTTCATCTCATCCCTGCCCCACTGAAGCCCCCTGGTAACCATGGAGTGGACACTATCTGAAGCCCCCTGGTAACCGTGGAGTGGACACTATCTTAAGCCCCCTGGTAACCATGGAGTGGACATTATCTGAAGCACCCTGGTAACCATGGAGTGGACACTATCTGAAGCCCCCTGGTAACCATGGAGTGGACACTATCTGAAGCCCCCTGGTAACCGTGGAGTGGAGACTATCTGAAGCCCCCTGGTAACCGTGGAGTGGACACTATCTAAAGCCCCCTGGTAACCGTGGAGTGGACACTATCTGAAGCCCCCTGGTAACCATGGAGTGGACACTATCTGAAGCCCCTTGGTAACCGTGGAGTGGGCACTATCTGAAGCCCCCTGGTAACCATGGGGTGGACACTATCTGAAGCCCCCTGGTAACCGTGGAGTGGACACTATCTGAAACCCCCTGGTAACTGTGGAGTGGACACTATCTGAAACCCCCTGGTAACTGTGGAGTGGACACTATCTGAAGCCCCCTGGTAACCCTGGAGTGGACACTATCTGAAGCCCCCTGGTAACTGTGGAGTGGACACTATCTGAAGCCTCCTGGTAACCATGGAGTGGACACTATCTGAAACCCCCTGGTAACTGTGGAGTGGACACTATCTGAAGCCCCCTGGTAACCATGGAGTGGACACTATCTGAAGCCCCCTGGTAACCATGGAGTGGACACTATCTGAAGCCCCCTGGTAACCGTGGAGCGGACCCTATCTGAAGCCCCCTGGTAACCATGGAGTGGACACAATCTGAAGCCCCCTGGTAACCATGGAGTGGACACATTCTGAAGCCCCCTGGTAACCGCGGAGCGGACCCTATCTGAAGCCCCCTGGTAACCATGGAGTGGACACTATCTGAAGCCCCCTGGTAACCGTGGAGTGGACCCTATCTGAAGCCCCCTGGTAACCATGGAGTGGACACTATCTGAAGCCCCCTGGTAACCATGGAGTGGACACTATCTGAAGCCCCCTGGTAACCATGGAGTGGACACTATCTGAAGCCCCCTGGTAACCATGGAGTGGACACTATCTGAAGCCCCCTGGTAACCATGGAGTGGACACTATCTGAAGCCCCCTGGTAACCGTGGAGCGGACCCTATCTGAAGCCCCCTGGTAACCATGGAGTGGACACAATCTGAAGCCCCCTGGTAACCATGGAGTGGACACATTCTGAAGCCCCCTGGTAACCGTGGAGCGGACCCTATCTGAAGCCCCTGGTAACCATGGAGTGGACACTATCTGAAGCCCCCTGGTAACCATGGAGTGGACACTATCTGAAGCCCCCTGGTAACCGTGGAGCGGACCCTATCTGAAGCTGACCTGCACACAGCGATTCACTCTTTTCCCAATTAACTCTAGCTGAGGAGGTCCCTCACACACCTTTAAAGCGTTTGAGAGCCTTAACATCCTCAGCCCCTGTAATAAAAACCCACACGTCATCTGCATACGCAGACAGTGCCATCATGGAACCCATCATAACCCCTGGAACAGAGAAACCAGTAAGGCTCGCTCTTATAAAACAAAGCATTTGTTCAATTGCCAGACAATATAACTGTCCTGAAATTGGGCATCCCTGCCTTATACCCATTTGGACAGGGATGGGGCAGCTCAAACTAATCCCCTCCGTCACCATGAGCCTCCAGCATACAGTAAACTCATCCAAGACAAAAAAACATACCCCAGACCCAAAGGCTTTCATTGTTTTGAACAAGTACTGGTGGTCCACACGGCCTAAAGGCTTCTCCTGATCCAAAGAAAGCAAAACAACATTCACATCAGACAGTTTACAAATGTCTAAAACATCTCTTATTAGAAACACGTTATCAACTATAGAGCAGTCAGGTACACAGTAAGACTGGACCTTGTGGACCAACAGCCCAAAATATTATTTGAACCTGTTTGAGACACTTAAATGTCATTTTATATTCTGCACACAGCAATGCAACAGGTCGGCAGTTTTTAAAAGAGCCAAATCTGCCTTTTTTTTGGCAACAATGAAAGCACAGCATGTTGACAGGATACAGGAAGAGAACCCTCATGAAAAGATTCACACACCACTTCATAAAAATCCTCCCCAATAGACCCCCAAAAGTGCTTATAGAACTCAGATGGTAAACCATCGATGCCAGGGGCTCGGCCTGATGAGAGCTGCATAACTGCAGTGGACAGCTCCTGCAGTGTAATGTCAGAGTCCAAAGCAGCTCTCTGCTCAGGTCCCAATTGAGGAAGACCATGTAACAACTGTTCAGCACACAGAGAATCACAATCCTCCTTATAGAGGGCTGAGTAAAAAACACGGCATGTTGGTGCTTGTCACCGTCATCCTTGGTCACCTTCCCATCAGGGAGACGAAGGCATTTGTGTTGCAATGTCGACTGCCCGAGGATATTTTTAATGCGCTAGAAGCATCCATATCCTTGAGGGTAGCAAAGCGAGACCTAATCAAGGCACCCTAAACACTTTCATGCAAAAACAATCTCAATTCATATCTATTGTCCTGTAAGTTCATGACTAGTCCGGGGTAATTCTGATTGAGCAGCTTCAATTCAATAGATTTGATGTCCTGTTCAAGGGCCCTGATAGTCTCTTTAACTTCAATACTAGACAGAGCAGTATACTGTTGACAAAACACATGTATTTGGGCCTTCCCAACCTCCCACCATCGTCTCAAGGACTCAAAATTACATTTAATAACTCTACATTTTTCCCCAAAAAACAAAAACTTTTCACAAAACATGGTCATTTAACAACTAAACATTAAAATACCAGTAAGGTAATGACCTTTGTGGACAGGACAAGTGAATATCAACAGTAACAATATGGTGATCAGAAAAACCCACAGGAGTAATATCACACCTTCCAACCCTACTACAGTAGTGATCAGATACATACAACCTGTCTAACCTTCCAACCCTACTACAGTAGTGATCAGATACATACAACCTGTCTAACCTTCCAACCCTACTACAGTAGTGATCAGATACATACAACCTGTCTAACCTTCCAACCCTACTACAGTAGTGATCAGATACATACAACCTGTCTAACCTTCCAACCCTACTACAGTAGTGATCAGATACATACAACCTGTCTAACCTTCCAACCCTACTACAGTAGTGATCAGATACATACAACCTGTCGAACCCTGCTGCACTGACACCACCTTCATTAACCTTTAGCCATGTGTACTACCTATATTTTGCATTCCTTACTCTCCACACATCAGAAAGCTGAAACTCAGTTAGTTGACGGGACAGACAAATTGCTGACCGCAGGCGAGGTTCTTCAGCAGTGCGATCAGTAAGACCCACTGTAGAGATCCAGTCCCCCCCCTAAAACTATACACCCCTCCTGGTCCCACTGTCTTAAGATTTCCTTTATTTGATCAAATACAGCAATATGCTCTGTACCCTCATTAGGAGCATAAACATAAAATACATTTGAAAAATTAAACATAATTTCGGCCTTGATCAATGAAACCTGACACTTGATAATCTCTGTTGTAGATACCACATTCACCCCTAAGCCTGAGGAAAACAACATTTCCATTCCAGTACTGAAATTAGTACCATGACTGAGTACATGCTGCCCCTGCCACCACATACCCCAGTTACTTCTAATACACAAGCTAATTGAACAGATTCCCAAAAGTCTGGTCCAGGAAACCATTTACTTCACCTAGATTGTAAATTGAGTCATTACCAGCTGCTATCATATCAACAGGGATATCAGCCATGTCCATATCCTTCTCCTGATCCTCCTCAACTGAGGCCACAGAACCCTGACTCCTCTCAGCCACAAAGCATTCACACCTTGAGCTGAACGGTAAGTTCAAATAAAGTCTGGTCTTTCTCTGTCTGTCACATAGTCAATCAGAGATGGAGATGATGGAGTTCCCTTAAACAGAAACAATATAGCTCAATATCACTGTTCCAGCACTCAGACAGAATCGACAGTTCAATCGAGTACAGGTTGGCACCAACCCCCCCCCACCCCCACCCCGCTGGGGTAAAGGAGTTACAATGACGCACCTTAAGGTTATTATAGCTGCTGGTGGTGGGGAGGTGAATGGTTGTTGAAAACTGTTGCTGAAAGACAGCAAGTGAGAGAACGAAGATAAGTTGACATGTAAATACATCCCAAGACTTACGACCCATATTGGTTGAGCGAGAGGAAGGTGATAATTGCAAAAGTGAGCCCATAAGTTAAACATCAAGCGTGAGGAATGTGCATAACGGGGCCGTGCTTATAGGCTATAGGGTCAATAGGTGAATGTCATTCTGCACGTGGCTAATAGGAAAGAGGAGAAGAAACAAGACACTATGTCCCTAGAATAGGAAACAGAGTGAATTATGTTATGCTTCCTGGATGAAGTTTAACAAGCTTTCAGACGAGCCCTCCTGATTGAACTTTGGTAAACAACACTATGCTGGGCGAACTCCAGCTCATCTCATATGTAGTACTGATCTCAGTCTGTCATCCTTTGGCCAATTCATTTTCATCCAATTTATATGCAGAGAGACCTAGGTGCTAACCATCACACCATAGTACCTAATGTGATGAAGGCAATCTGAAGAAGAAAAATATTAGCACATAGGAGAGGCAATGTTAAATGGAACTGTTCATGAATCATCTGAAATGAAACGACTGGCCATCAAGCTCTGTTCCAATTGATGCAGTCAATCCAGCTTCATGGACATGTCTTTTTGCTTGCTTAAAAGCTTGTATAAATTGGTGCTTAGTCGCCTCTTATAGTTTTGTCAATATTGGAGCTCCATTGTCCGTGAATATTCCTCTCAGTAGATCAGCAGCTGAGAAGCAGAGGCAGGCTAACATTGGAGTATTACTGAAAAGGTTTGATGTAAACACAGCCAGACGGTCCCAACTAGATCCCTTCCCCTCCCTTGGCACGAACCTTTCAATGTTTGCAGATTTTATAGGGTGGAAGAAATACTGTGGAATCTTTATCACTGCTTATACCTAACCAGACCTTTTACACATGCTATCATCGAGGGGTTAAAGGGAAAGGGATAGGTTGTGATTTGGGACAGGCAGATACTCTTCTCCATAGACCAATGTAACAACTACACCGGGTGTAGTGGCTTACTATGACCACCAGGGTGCACACCTCTCATGCCCTCTCTTGGTCCTCATGGTGGTATTCAGCAGTGCTGATGTTCTCTCCCCTGTACACAAGCCCAGTCAGTGTGGTGATAGAGCTCTTCACTTTGAAGAAACCATATACATCAATAGGACAAGTTGTTCAGGTGAGGCAGGTGTGAGTGACAGCATTACAGTCTCTCTATGCTGCAGGTTCTCTGAAAGGTGTGGACAGATTGTCCTCTCAACATTCTGACCTGTGGACTGAGGAGTCTGTTGCTGTGCTATCTCACCTGTGTAACACTCCCTTCTTGTGAGGGAGCACTCAGACCTGGAACAGGGAGGGAGGGAGAGGGAGAGGGAGAGGGAGAGGGAGAGGGAGAGGGAGAGGGAGAGGAGAGGAGAGGAGAGGAGAGGAGAGGAGAGGAGAGGAGAGGAGAGGAGAGGAGAGGAGAGGAGAGGAGAGAGGAGAGGAGAGGAGAGGAGAGGAGAGGAGAGAGGGAGAGAGGAGAGGAGAGGAGAGGAGAGGAGAGGAGAGGAGGGAGAGGAGAGGGAGGGAGAGGGAGAGGGAGAGGGAGAGGGAGAGGGAGAGGGAGAGGGAGAGGGAGAGGAGAGACCTTAGTGAAATACTTACTTGCTTACTTACGAGCCCCTAACCAACAATGCAGTTAAAACATTTTTTTTAAACAATTATAATAAATAAATACAAAATATGAATAAGAAATACAAGTAACAAGTAATTAAAGAGCAGCAGTAAAATAACAATAGCAAGGCTATATACAGGGGGTACCGGTACAGAGTCAATGTGCGGGGCCTTCCTCTGACACCGCCTGGTATAGAGGTCCTGGATGGCAGGAAGCTTTGCCCCAGTACTGTACTGGGCCGTGTGTACTACCCTCTGTAGTGCCTTGGGGTCGGAGGCCGAGCAGTTGCCATACCAGGCGGTGATGCAACCAGTCAGGATGCTCTCAATGGTGCAGCTGTAGAACCTTTTGAGGATCTGAGGACCCATGCCAAATCTTTTCAGTGTCCTGAAGGGGAATAGGTTCTGTCATGCCCTCTTCACGACTGTCTTGGTGTACTTGTTAGTTTGTTGGTGATGTGGACACCAAGGAACTTGAAGCTCTCACCCTGCTCCACTACAGCCCCGTCAATAAGAATGGTCCTCGGTCCTCTTTTTCCTGTAGTCCACAATCATCTCCTTTGTCTTGATCACATTGATGGAGAGGTTGTTGTCCTGGCACCACACAGCCAGGTCTCTGACCTCCTCCCTATAGGCTGTCTCGTCGTTGTCTGTGATCAGGCCTACCACTATTGTGTCATCGGCTAACTTAAAGTTGTGCAGTCATGATTGAACAGGGAGTACAGGAGGGGGCTGAGCACGCCCCCTTGAAGGGCCCCCATGTTGAGGATCAGCATGTCAGATGTGTTGTTACCTACCCTTACCACCTGGGGGCAGCCCGCCAGGAAGTCCAGGATCTAGTTGCAGAGGGAGGTGTTTAGTCCCAGGGTCCTTAGCTTATTGATGAGCTTTGTGGGCACTATGTTGTTGAATGCTGAGCTGTAGTCAATGAATAGCATTCTGATATAGGTGTTCCTTTTGTCCAGGTGGGAAAGGGCAGTGTTGAGTGCAATAGAGATTGCATCATCTGTGGATCTGTTAGGGCGGTATGCAAATTGGAGTGGGTCTAGGGTTTCTGGGATAATGGTGTTGATGTGAGCCATGACCAGCTTTTCAAAGCACTTCATGGCTACTGACGTGAGTGCTACGGGTCTGTAGTCATTTAGGCAGGTTACCTTGGTGTTCTTGGGCACAGGGACTATGGTGGTCTGCTTAAAACATGTTGGTATTACAGACTCGGACAGGGAGATATTGAAAATGTCAGGTTGAAAATATTAGTAATTGAATATTGATGTCTATGTCTATATTATTGCCAAACATATTCTACAATACCCATGAGACATAGGCTATAATGTATTTTTAAGAGGAATCATTGGTCTCAGTAAAGTGATTCAGTTTTATGCACAGGAATTAAAGAGAAACATTGAGAATATTCTGAACTCAATTTCGGCCAAAAACCTGAATAATTCAAGAGCATTTATGACTGTGAGGGAGTAAAGAGAACTGCCAGGTAAATGGGAAAATATAATTCGTTTCACTTTCCCCTCTACTCTGTCTGTGGTGACGCCATGCTCTCCAAATATAACTCTGCTCCCTGAGGCGTGTGCCGTGCCGAGCAATGTGTAAAAAAAAAATCACATTTCGCCTCGTTTCTCTCTCATGTCTAAACTCACCTTGGTGTGAAAATAGTTTTACTGTCCTCCTCACCTATGTCAAGAGCAGGCCTAATTCATTACACTGTGTTTCATTTACGCTTCATTTGACTATTTATGTTTTCTAAACGTTTTAAATGTGCCCTTTATTTAACTAGGCAAGTCAGTTAAGAACAAATTCTTATTTACAATGACGGCTTACCGGGGAACAGTGGGTAAACTGCCTAGTTCAGGGGCAGAACGACATATTTTTACCTTGTCAGCTCGGGGATTCGATCCGGCAACCTTCCGGTTACTGGCCCAGCGCTACATGGTGTGTCTGCATCATATCAATTTAAACAAGGGGTGTAGTTATCAACCATACATTACATATTTGTTCTGCACGGTTTGGACCTACAATTTACTCATAACGAGTCACAGAATTGTTCAAAAATGAGTACATGTTCAAATTGATATAGGGAACACTAAGAACAACTATTTAGGGAAATAAGCTACCTAAATGTACTGATATGAGTGACAAGTTACTGACAGGTGCGCGCGCTGTGCGAACGTTCCAAATGTGAACAGGAGGGGTTAACCTGCATTAATGTAACACTGATGACGTTGAAGATGTCTAGAGATTCGCACATTTGGACGTCCAATAAAAATGTGGTGTGGTGTCTGAAGGTTAAAGTAGGTTGCCAGGCTACATGCAGGCTGTGCTGTGAGCGAACATATCCTACCACGTTGTGTCTCATCTCACCAGCCAGGAGCGCCGTGTGTGCGCCTCGCCTCCGTCCTCGGAAAAAACTCTGTCGAATGTCAGAGAACAGCTGGGAGCTTAACATTTCAGAAGTCTGGCGGTTTCAAAAGTCTCGTCTCCCTGCTTACAGAGTGACTGTTCTGTTCACCCAAACAGAACGGTGCGCTTCAACAACTTAACAACTTTTAAAGTGGGGAATACAGCACTGCAACAGCGTGGAAGGAATTTCTCATAGATGTCCACTCAATTGGAAAGAGGCCTACAGCTAGAGACGACCAAGCTTAATGCTCTGAAACTCGAATTCGATGATGAGGAGATTGATGTGGAAAGTCTCGACGGATGCCTGCCCGAGGAGCGGCACGGCAGCGCGGAGAAAGGAGCGAAGGTGGTCACGGAACAGCATTCGCTGCAGACGCCGCGCAAGTCGACCCGCAGCCCCAAATGCGCCCGCTG
This sequence comes from Oncorhynchus gorbuscha, assembly GCF_021184085.1. Classification (NCBI taxonomy): domain Eukaryota; kingdom Metazoa; phylum Chordata; class Actinopteri; order Salmoniformes; family Salmonidae; genus Oncorhynchus; species Oncorhynchus gorbuscha. The sequence continues at coordinate 13,782,568 of NC_060187.1, read as the reverse complement.
TCGGAACCACGGCGTCGTGTCTTGTCTCAAAGGCCACAAGCGCTTCTGTCGCTGGCGTGACTGCCAGTGCGCGAACTGTGTTCTCGTGGTGGAGCGGCAGCGAGTGATGGCTGCGCAAGTCGCCCTGCGGAGACAACAGGCGACAGATGTGAGTGTCAGGGACATCTGACTTTTACTGGCAGGATATAATTTAAGAAAGATAATTATCATATCATGTAGGCCTAAATGCTGTATGTAAATGTTTTGTAACTTGTGTCAGTCCATGATGATGTAATTACAGGTTAATACAGGTCAGATGTAATGACTAACCCATGTGCCTCATGCACCTATTCCTTTTTGTCTGCATTTGCTCTGATAGAGAAATGTGGAAATTGAAACACGAGAACAATTAATTGTCCTAATCTATGTAAAAAAAAGAAAGTTGCCTATGATTGATATATTCTCTTAGATAGTGTGTGACAAAGCAGATTCATATACATTGCTTTATAACCGTTGTGATGATGAAAACAAGAACAATATTGTTCCATATTCCCTGAAAAAAACATAGGCTGTTTTTGCTTTACATTTGTGGATAGCATAGGGTATGTTTTCCTGATATATTTGTTTGATTTATACTGAACATAAATGGAAATGCAACATGCAACAATTTCAATGATTTTACTGAGTTACAGTACATTTCATATAAGGAAATCAGTGAATTGAAATAAATAAATTAGGCCCTAATCTATGGATTTCACATGACCGTGCAGGGGCGCAGCCATGTGTGGGCCTGGGAGGGCATAGGCCCACCCACTTGGGAGCCAGAGCCACACACTAGGGAGCCAGGCCCAGCCAATCAGAATGTGTTTTTCCCCACAAAAGGGCTTTATTACAGACATAAATACTCCTCAGTTTCAGCTGTCCGGGTGGCTGGTCTCAGATGATCCTACAGGTGAAGACGCTGGATGTGGAGGTGTCGTGGCTGTCGTGGTTACACGTGGTCTGTGGTTGCGAGACCGGTTGGACGTACTTCCAAATTCTCTAAAACAACGTTGGAGGTGGCTTATTGTAGAGAAATTAACATTCAATTCTCTGGCAACAGCTCTGGTGGACATTCCTGCAGTCAGCATTCCAATTGCACATCCCTCAAAACTTGAGACATCTGTGGCATTGTGTTGTGTGGCAAAACTGCATTTTTTAGTGGCCTTTTAGTGTCCCCAGCAGAAGGTGTACCTGTGTAATGATCATGCTGTTTAATCAGCTTCTTGATATGCCACATCTGTCAGGTGGATGGATTATCTTGGCAAAAGAGAAACGCTCACTAACAGGGATATAAACTAATTTGTCCACAACATTTTTGAAAAATAAGCATTTTGTGTGTATGGAACATTTCTGGAATCTTTTATTTCAGCTCATGAAACATGGACTTTACATGTTGCGTTTACATTTTTGTTCAGTATAGATTTAGTTATTCCACTCATAAAACTCATTTGTTTACACTCTCAAGCATTGTATCATAGAAATTGTAGGCCTTACATCAAGAACACTCAATTGTAATGATTCTGTAACAAACTAGCAACTTCATGCAGTAGCCTACAATACATTACAGAGGTTATGACTGTACTTACATACCTGGTTTATTAATGTAATACATTACTCCATCATAATTTCCCCATGTTCTACATTTTATTTCGTTGTTTCAACTAATTGTTATTAAGTAAGGATAGTTTACTAAAGATTTTGGTCAAAGTGTTACCCAAACTTTTTTTGCTGCCCAAACTTAGCACCCACTTTTTTTAAATTGGGCAAAAATTTCAGTCTACTTAAAAGGATCTGTTTGCTCAACTCATATGTTCTTTCAACTAGAAATACACACTTTGACACACATTAATACATTGTGCATGTTCATTTATGCAGTAACTATAATTCACCTGGGATCTGAACTCACAACCATTTGGTTCACGGCATTCTTCCTCCTACTCCACCATGTCTGTGTCAATTATCACTTAATCATTATTCTCTCATCATTGATTTTATTTACTTATCTCAGCAATTTGAGGGCTTTCTGTCTAGTTGTCTAATGTTGGTGGGGCATATTAACCTGTTTTAATAATACTCCTGAATCATGAATGATCAATAAAATAGATGTACTTTGAAGTGAATGTACTTTGTAGTGTAGCAATACAGGTGAAATCAGTAATAGACACAGACATGGTGGTTTAGCAGGGACATTGGTATGCCATGAACCAAGAGATTGTGAGTTCAAATCCCAGGTGATGAACTGTATAAATGAACATGCACAATGTAATCATGTATGTGAACGTGTGTCAAATATGTCAGTTGAAAACATTGTATGTCAAAAGCACTGTGTGAGGAAGTAGTTCCACAGCCATCTTTAGTTAAGATGCCCAAATAAGAATTGTATGAACTTATGAGACAAGTTGAGCAAACACATTTTAAGTTGACTGTTTTTTTGCCTAAGTTTTCTCAATTTGGGGCTAAGTTTGGGCCAACTGAAAAATAAAAGTTCAGGTAACACTTTGATCGAAAGTTGAGTAAACTAAAAAAGGCTGTGGAACAAGCTACTTGATAATAATTAGTTGAAACAACTCTTCTTTTTTTTACTTTTTTTTTTACAGCGTGGGGTTAATGCATATGTAAATATATTTCAATGTTTATTATCTCTCCTCTGCAGGGTAAAAAAGGGGTCAGAGGAACAGCCGCACCATTACCTCGCACAGCGTATCAACGCTACACCAGAGCACCTAGCATCCTAGCTAAGAGTATCTTAGAGGGTATGTATCACCTAGCATCCTAGCTAAGAGTATCTTAGAGGGTATGTATCACCTAGAATTCTAGCTAAGAGTATCTTAGAGGGTATGTATCACCTAGAATTCTAGCTAAGAGTATCTTAGAGGGTATGTATCACCTAGCATCCTAGCTAAGAGTATCTTAGAGGGTATGTATCACCTAGAATTCTAGCTAAGAGTATCTTAGAGGGTATGTATCACCTAGAATTCTAGCTAAGAGTATCTTAGAGGGTATGTATCACCTAGCATCCTAGCTAAGAGTATCTTAGAGGGTATGTATCACCTAGCATCATAGCTAAGAGTATCTTAGAGGGTATGTATCACCTAGCATCCTAGCTAAGAGTATCTTAGAGGGTATGTATCACCTAGCATCCTAGCTAAGAGTATCTTAGAGGGTATGTATCACCTAGCATCCTAGCTAAGAGTATCTTAGAGAGTATGTATCACCTAGCATCCTAGCTAAGAGTATCTTAGAGAGTATGTATCACCTAGCATCCTAGCTAAGAGTATCTTAGAGGGTTTGTATCACCTAGCATCCTAGCTAAGAGTATCATAGAGGGTATGTATCACCTAGCATCCTAGCTAAGAGTATCTTAGAGAGTATGTATCACCTAGCATCCTAGCTAAGAGTATCTTAGAGGGTATGTATCACCTAGCATCCTAGCTAAGAGTATCTTAGAGAGTATGTATCACCTAGCATCCTAGCTAAGAGTATCTTAGAGAGTATGTATCACCTAGCATCCTAGCTAAGAGTATCTTAGAGGGTATGTATCACCTAGCATCCTAGCTAAGAGTATCTTAGAGAGTATGTATCACCTAGCATCCTAGCTAAGAGTATCTTAGAGGGTATGTATCACCTAGAATTCTAGCTAAGAGTATCTTAGAGGGTATGTATCACCTAGAATTCTAGCTAAGAGTATCTTAGAGGGTATGTATCACCTAGAATTCTAGCTAAGAGTATCTTAGAGGGTATGTATCACCTAGAATTCTAGCTAAGAGTATCTTAGAGGGTATGTATCACCTAGCATCCTAGCTAAGAGTATGTCTCAGTGACACACCTTGGGTAATACAAATTATGCAAATGAGAGGATATGGAATTACACATTGTGTTTACCAGCGAGAGGTTGGGAGGGACAATGTTGTTTTGAGGTTTGTTTCTTCTTCTTTCCCCTGAGTAAGCACATGAACATGTACACACACTAGGCCATGCCATCACAGCTGTGTTTAGAGCATCTACTTGGCCTTTATGAATTTTGATGGGGTGCCATTCTTGAATTTAGATTCATTTTGACTTAATTTACCTAAATAAACTTTGTGATGTGATTATATTAAAACAGAACGTGTTTTCAGGTACTCTGAGAAAAAAAGTGCTATCTAAAACCAAAAAGGGTTCTACGGCTGTCCCCATAAGAGAACCCTTTGAAGAAGCCCTTTTGGTTCTAGGTTGGGTTTCTGTATAGCACTTTGTGATATCTACTGATGTAAAAAGAGATTTATAAATACATTTGATTGATTGATTGAGGTAGAATCCTTTTGGGTTCCATGTAGAACCCTCTGTGGAAAGGGTTCTACATGGAACCCAAGAGTTCTACCTGGAACCAAAAAGGGTTCTACATGAACCAAAAAAGGTTATCCTATGGGGACAGCCACAGAACACTTTTGGAACTCTTTTTTTCTAAGAGTGTATCATATTAATCATTAGACAGGTAAATGACATCAGTCTTGTTTACTTCCTTATAGGCTACAAACCCCCAGTAAATGAGGACGGACCCTGGTCCAAGCGAGGTCACTTCTCCTCTGTCAGTGCCCGGATGAGGAAGAGGAGGGCGTTTGCTGATAAGGAGCTGGAGAGTGTGATGCTGGAAAGGGAGCTGAGACAGAGAGAGCTGGAGGACCTATCAGGTCTCACCCTGCTTCACCACCCTGCCCTGGCAGGGCTGCCCTTTTCCCCCCACCACTGCTTCCCACAGAAGGACCCCGGGGTGGCCACCTACGTGCCTGTGCACAAATACAAACTGGGCCCTGTGCTGTATGAGTGTGACTTCCACTGCTACCAGGAAGAGGTCAAGGCCCGATCCGCAGCAGAGAGCGGTTATGGTTACAGTCAGTTCACGTCACAGTGTAACTCTAACTCTGGGGTTCTGGAACACATGGAGCGAGCCAGGGAGAGAGCACTAGAGAGCTGGAAGTGTTCCAGGAAGAGGGAGACCTGTCAAGAGCCATCACTCCTGCAGAGCGGGAGTAGTTATTCTGAAGGCTCAGCTGATCTGGACAGGGATAAGGCCACGCCAAAAAGGGTCAAAGACAATCCAACGGCTCCAACAGCTCCAAAGTTCGGCATTCCAAAAACAGCCCTCACACACTCGGACTCTCCCTCTGAGCCTAAGCATGTGTTTCAGAGAGAGGAACAACCCTATAGGCACAGCAGAGTCTTAGAACCTCACCTCCTCCCACCCAAGGACTGGTCAGCAGGGGGGACGAGGCATCATGAAAGGCCTCAGATCAACTCAGTAAAACCCACAGTGGCGAGGCAGCCATTACCGTTCTCAGTGGAGTCACTGCTGAGGACTTGAAGAACTCTTGGTAAAAATCGTTAGCCAGCAAGAAATAGAGGTGTCTATGCTATATCTAAAACAGTGGAATGTAGGTGTTAAAAATATTTTGGTAGCACTTTACTGTAAGTGTGCCAATATTTTTTTTCAGAAGTGCATTTTCTATATCAACACTGATGGTAAAATGTGTAACTAGTGGAATATTTATACTCAAATCTACTTTGAAATGTTATACATTTGTTAGTTAGTTTTATAAATTGCTCAGCATTTTTCAAAGGATTGTAAGATATTGTATTTTGAAAGCAATAAAGTAGACATGTACAATGTAACATGTTGTATAATCTCCCGTTTGTATTCCCATATCATTGTCCTCTTTCTTTTTCTGACCGCAAACTTCCTTTAACTTAAAAAACCCTGTTTTATGTGTCATATTAATGTATTAGTGTACTGTTGTATGTGCTATAGTCCCTTGGCTAAGGCAACTGTAAAATAACTAACACTCGCACATTTAGATCATTCAGAAGATACCTTTAGAATGCTTTCACACGTAAAAATAATTTGAAAAGGTGAAAGTAGAGAGGTCAGCTCCTGAAATGCTGCATGGTGCGTTTTGTACATCCCCGATCACGGTATCCACACTGCCGGCTCCTGTCCTCCTTCACAGGGTTAACGCTGTCAAAATAAACTATTTGGTGTTCAAAAATCCCTTTAACTCTAAAGAAAACAAAGAAAGAAAGGAGTACACAGGTAGGCTGGTGGCATGCAGCTCTCTGAGAGAGAGAGAGAGAACAGAGTACATAGGAGTACATGGGTAGGCTGGTGGCATGCTGCTCTCTGAGAGAGAGAGAGAACAGAGTACATAGGAGTACATGGGTAGGCTGGTGGCATGCAGCTCTCTGAGAGAGAGAGAGAGAGAGAGAGAGAACAGAGTACATAGGAGTACATGGGTAGGCTGGTGGCATGCTGCTCTCTGAGAGAGAGAGAGAGAGAGAGAGAGAGAGAGAGAGAGAGAGAGAGAGAGAGAGAGAACAGAGTACATAGGAGTACACAGGTAGGCTGGTGGCATGCAGCTCTCTGAGAGAAAGAGAGAACAGAGTACATAGGAGTACATGGGTAGGCTGGTAGCCTGTAGCTCTCTGAGAGAAAGAGAGAACAGAGTACATAGGAGTACATGGGTAGGCTGGTGGCATGCAGCTCTCTGAGAGAGAGAGAACAGAGTACATAGGAGTACATGGGTAGGCTGGTGGCCTGCAGCTCTCAGAGAGAGAGAGAACAGAGTACATAGGAGTACATGGGTAGGCTGGTGGCCTGCAGCTCTCTGAGAGAGAGAGAGAGAGAGAGAGAACAGAGTACATAGGAGTACATGGGTAGGCTGGTGGCCTGCAGCTCTCTGAGAGAAAGAGAGAACAGAGTACATAGGAGTACACAGGTAGGCTGGTGGCCTGTAGCTCTCTGAGAGAGAGAACAGAGTACATAGGAGTACATGGGTAGGCTGGTGGCATGCAGCTCTGAGAGAGAGAGAACAGAGTACATAGGAGTACACAGGTAGGCTGGTGGCCTGCAGCTCTCTGAGAGAAAGAGAGAACAGAGTACATAGGAGTACATGGGTAGGCTGGTGGCATGCAGCTCTCTGAGAGAGAGAGAGAACAGAGTACATAGGAGTACATGGGTAGGCTGGTGGCATGCAGCTCTCTGAGAGAGAGAGAGAACAGAGTACATAGGAGTACATGGGTAGGCTGGTGGCATGCAGCTCTGAGAGAGAGAGAGAACAGAGTACATAGGAGTACACATGTAGGCTGGTGGCCTGCAGCTCTCTGAGAGAGAGAGAGAGAGAGAGAGAGAGAGAGAGAGAGAGAGAGAGAGAGAGAGAGAGAGAGAGAGAGAGAGAGAGAGAGAGAGAGAGAGAGAGAGAGAACAGACTACATAGGAGTACACAGGTAGGCTGGTGGCATGCAGCTCTCTGAGAGAGAGAGAGAACAGAGTACATAGGAGTACACAGGTAGGCTGGTGGCATGCAGCTCTCTGAGAGAAAGAGAGAACAGAGTACATAGGAGTACATGGGTAGGCTGGTGGCCTGTAGCTCTCTGAGAGAAAGAGAGAACAGAGTACGTAGGAGTACATGGGTAGGCTGGTGGCATGCAGCTCTCTGAGAGAGAGAGAACAGAGTACATAGGAGTACATGGGTAGGCTGGTGGCCTGCAGCTCTCTGAGAGAGAGAGAGAACAGAGTACATAGGAGTACATGGGTAGGCTGGTGGCCTGCAGCTCTCTGAGAGAGAGAGAACAGAGTACATAGGAGTACATGGGTAGGCTGGTGGCCTGCAGCTCTCTGAGAGAGAGAGAACAGAGTACATAGGAGTACATGGGTAGGCTGGTGGCCTGCAGCTCTCTGAGAGAAAGAGAGAACAGAGTACATAGGAGTACACAGGTAGGCTGGTGGCATGTAGCTCTCTGAGAGAGAGAACAGAGTACATAGGAGTACATGGGTAGGCTGGTGGCATGCAGCTCTGAGAGAGAGAGAACAGAGTACATAGGAGTACACAGGTAGGCTGGTGGCCTGCAGCTCTCTGAGAGAAAGAGAGAACAGAGTACATAGGAGTACATGGGTAGGCTGGTGGCATGCAGCTCTCTGAGAGAGAGAGAGAACAGAGTACATAGGAGTACATGGGTAGGCTGGTGGCATGCAGCTCTCTGAGAGAGAGAGAGAACAGAGTACATAGGAGTACATGGGTAGGCTGGTGGCATGCAGCTCTGAGAGAGAGAGAGAACAGAGTACATAGGAGTACACATGTAGGCTGGTGGCCTGCAGCTCTCTGAGAGAGAGAGAGAGAGAGAGAGAGAGAGAGAGAGAGAGAGAGAGAGAGAGAGAGAGAGAGAGAGAGAGAGAGAGAGAGAGAGAGAGAGAGAGAGAGAGAGAGAGAGAACAGACTACATAGGAGTACACAGGTAGGCTGGTGGCATGCAGCTCTCTGAGAGAGAGAGAGAACAGAGTACATAGGAGTACACAGGTAGGCTGGTGGCATGCAGCTCTCTGAGAGAAAGAGAGAACAGAGTACATAGGAGTACATGGGTAGGCTGGTGGCCTGTAGCTCTCTGAGAGAAAGAGAGAACAGAGTACGTAGGAGTACATGGGTAGGCTGGTGGCATGCAGCTCTCTGAGAGAGAGAGAACAGAGTACATAGGAGTACATGGGTAGGCTGGTGGCCTGCAGCTCTCTGAGAGAGAGAGAGAACAGAGTACATAGGAGTACATGGGTAGGCTGGTGGCCTGCAGCTCTCTGAGAGAGAGAGAACAGAGTACATAGGAGTACATGGGTAGGCTGGTGGCCTGCAGCTCTCTGAGAGAAAGAGAGAACAGAGTACATAGGAGTACACAGGTAGGCTGGTGGCCTGTAGCTCTCTGAGAGAGAGAACAGAGTACATAGGAGTACATGGGTAGGCTGGTGGCATGCAGCTCTGAGAGAGAGAGAGAGAACAGAGTACATAGGAGTACACAGGTAGGCTGGTGGCCTGCAGCTCTCTGAGAGAGAGAGAGAGAGAGAGAACAGAGTACATAGGAGTACACAGGTAGGCTGGTGGCATGCAGCTCTCTGAGAGAGAGAACAGAGTACATAGGAGTACACAGGTAGGCTGGTGGCCTGTAGCTCTCTGAGAGAGAGAACAGAGTACATAGGAGTACATGGGTAGGCTGGTGGCATGCAGCTCTCTGAGAGAAAGAGAGAACAGAGTACATAGGAGTACATGGGTAGGCTGGTGGCCTGTAGCTCTCTGAGAGAAAGAGAGAACAGAGTACATAGGAGTACATGGGTAGGCTGGTGGCATGCAGCTTTCTGAGAGAGAGAGAACAGAGTACATAGGAGTACATGGGTAGGCTGGTGGCCTGCAGCTCTCTGAGAGAGAGAGAGAGAGAGAGAGAGAGAGAGAGAGAGAGAGAGAGAGAGAGAGAGAGAGAGAGAGAGAGAGAACATTAGAAACCAAAGAAAAACACCTTGTTTCATCGTGCTCTCTAATAAATGCCATCAAATATATAAATACCAAAGAATTGCAATACACACACACACACAAGAATGGTACCCCGAACACACACACGCACACGCGCACGCACACACACACACACACACACACACACACACACACACACACACACACACACACACACACACACACACACACACACACACACACACACACACACACACACACACACACACACACACACACACACACACACACACACACACACACACACACACACACACACACACACACACACACACACACACACACACACACACACACACACACACACACACACACACACACACACACACACACACAGTCTTGTATAACTAACCTTGTGGGGACACACAGCTTAGTCCCATTCAAAATCCTATTCTTAACCCCTTAGAAATAGCATTTGACCTTGTGGGGACTAACAAAATATCCCCAGTTGGTCAAATTGTTGTTTTGTTTACTATTCTTGTGGGGCCTTCTGGTTACCTAGGCAACATTGTTCTTTATTGTAGGCCAAGCTTGACGCCACTGGAGTTTGTTTGAACCCACAGTTGATCTGTATCCTCCACTGTGTTGTCTTCTCTCTCTCATTCCTATCCTTTGTGGTAATCTGGGCGAGAAGAAAGACAGATAGTTTTGACAACTGTGGACTGTGTGGCGTCAGCACGGGTGATAGCACACTGCTCCTGTCTTTGTCCGGAATGCAGAAAGATAGGCCTTTCTCTCTCTTTTCCCTCTCAGGCCTTTCATAAATAGTAGGCTCTGAACAGAAGAGAGGAGGTGTGCCTGCCTTTACCAACGACAGACAGAACAGTGTCTGTGTCTTTATAGAAGTCTATTAGTGGATTTAGTCATAATAAGTCATAATAAGATATTGTGAAGGGCAGAAATGACCGTTCTCTCTGGGGTAGACAAGCACTCCTCACTGAGATAACGATTCGTGTGAAGAAGAATACGTTGGATATAAATCAATTTTTCCTCTCACAAAGCGGAGGGAAAGACCCATTCATCCAGGCTTCTTTAGAATGGCCTTCTGTGGTCTTAATAGATTGTGACATCGCTCAGAATGCTAGTCGTGTCCCATTTGTCATTAGGATGGTTTGGGACAGAAAGATTAGTGTATTGTTCCCTAGGTGTCTGTCTGCTCTTTGGAAAGGTCTGAATCGGCTTCCTATCACCAGTTTATTAAAATGTTTCTTTGTTGGGAAAACCGTAAGGGGGGTGGGGGAGTGTGTGTGTCTGTCTGTGCATGTGTGTGTGTGCCCATGCGGACAGTATTGGACGGGGTTGAATACCTGACAGAGCAGTTAGCTGCTGGTTTTAACACGGCGTCAGATTTATATCAGCTCTACAAAACAACTTTTGGCTGCTTTGCCTTTCTCTCCGCCCACTTATACCTCATTTCCATTTCAGCAATATTCATTTCACAGATGGTTTTTAAAAGCTTGCTTTGGCCCTTAAGCTCTGCTTCCTTTAGTAAACACACCGCTGCTTGGCTTACTGCAAACCTGACCGACCTGTTATTTCAAACACAGACCAAGCCTCTCTCTAACCCCAGCCTCCACAGGTTTATTTCCCCTGCTGGCCTAGCGCTGTGCCGAGCGTGAAGCCACTGGCCCACCATGTTAGTGTAGCCTAATGTAGATATCAGCGTCTGAGCTCCCCTGACAGGGCATCAGCACCTTTAAGGGCCCACAGGGAGGCTCTTTGATCCAGCTGCCAGGATACAGCTCCTCTGACTGTGGGATTCTCTGGGTTCCCCAGCTCTCGCCCTGCCCTGTTCCCCAGCCCTCGCCCTGCCCTGTTCCCCAGCCCTCGCTCTGCCCTGTTCCCCAGCCCTCGCCCTGCCCTGTTCCCCAGCCCTCGCCCTGCCCTGTTCCCCAGCCCACGACCTGCCCTGTTCCCCAGCCCTCACCCTGCCCTGTTCCCCAGCCCTCACCCTGCCCTGTTCCCCAGCCCTCACCCTGCCCTGTTCCCCAGCCCTCACCCTGCCCTGTTCCCCAGCCCTCAACCTGCCCTGTTCCCCAGCCCTCACCCTGCCCTGTTCCCCAGCCCTCACCCTGCCCTGTTCCCCAGCCCTCACCCTGCCCTGTTCCCCAGCCCTCACCCTGCCCTGTTCCCCAGCCCTCACCCTGCCCTGTTCCCCAGCTCTGGGGAACACACAACTTATTGTCAACATAGTCACATACAACACAGTATTTCCAATATGGAATAACACAGCAACAGAAATGTAGTCGGTCAGTAACCAAGCTGTGTAACAGATACTGAAACAACAGTAAAATAGTCACCCTATTTCTCAGGAATATGATTTGTCCCTACAAACTTAGCAGGAGCAGGGCCTTCACAAATAACAAGACTCTGGGCTTGACTTTCAGCCTCTCCTAATATACAACATTTGGGTTTGGGCTAACCACCCCACATAACACTTACAGAAGCTCAAACAGGAGACTCAGTAATAGACAGGCTGTGTAACTGAGACAGCCACTATAGACATTTCATAACTTTAGAAACATCTTTGAAACAGGCCATATAGAATTCTCTCCCTCCCCCCACTTCCATCTCCCGGTCGGGATTTTTGATCCACTTGGGTTGTGTGTGGAACTCCCCTCTCCTGCCACTGTCTTCTCAGGTCAATGAACAGCCAACAGCCTCTGGTGCCCACAGTTGTAGCTGTACAGCAGTACTGCTACTGTCACAAGGTCTGGCTTGGCCGCTGGAGCCCTAACTCTGCAATATTAGAAACCAAACAACCACAACCTCTCCTCTGTCAGCCTGCTTCTCTCAGCCCCTTTCTGCCTCATAGGCCAATAGGGCCAAGGGCTGTGAGCTGCTGCTGGGGCATGAGCAGTAATGAAGATAACAATGATGATTATGGTGATGATGATGATGTCAATCGGAAACAATGACCTTCTCCTTCATCTCATGTAACAATAAGGTCAAGCACCACTACATCACCAGTGACAGCCACATGTGACTCAAGGGCACTCTGTTTGAATTTAATTATAAATTACTTACTGCAACGAATAGGTGAGAGGATATTCCTGCCTCATCCTGTCAGGATTTGGCCAGGGTTGTTCCGGTTTTTGGTCACTAGATGCCCCCATTGTGCCTTTTGACCTTTTGTTTTCCCTTGATCCCCATTATTATTTGCACCTGTGCCTCGTTTCCCCTGATTGTATTTAAACCCTTTGTTTTCCTCAGTTCTGTGCTCTGTGTTTGTATGTTTGTGGAATTCTGTTTTTTGTTCTTGTTTGTTTGTTTTTTGAGTATCTTTTGAGGCTTTTTGTGCTGTTCCTTCTACCTTGTGGGTTTACCTTTTTGTCTTGGAGGATTACCTTTGTTCTTGTGGAATTCCTTTTGAGGTTGTGGAGTTACATGTTTTCCTGAAGAACTTCACTTTTTACTTCATTAAATACACCGTCTCAAGTACTGCTGTGTCTGCCTCATCTTCTGGCTTCTGCCGACTATTCGTGGCTCAGTTGTTTAAGTGACTATTTCTCACTCCGGAGACCCGGGTTCGTAACCGGGTCCTGACACATCCCCTCCATGCTGAGCTGTGGATCCAACTTTAACCTTCATAGCCCACCCCAGCCTCAACATTCACACCTTCACCCTTCATATCATACCAGGGCCAAGGCATGCCAGCCCAACCAGGAGAGTTCAGGAACTTTATGGGCCGAGGGTGGCAGCAATAACAGCACTGAAAATAGCCCTGGTCCTCCACCCTGTGAACCATTAGCGTGATATTTACCCAGCCTGGATCTGATTTTACCCCACAGTAACCCACACCAACAACATGCCTTACATATTCCCAGTCCTGGTAAGGCAACCCACCCCAATGTTATTTGGATGTCCGTCTGTAAAGCCCCAAACCTAACTTATTGGCACCCTCTTAAAAATGATTGATATCCACGGGGGACAAGCCCGTAAAAGGGGAAAAGTGGGGGAGTTATAAAACTGTTTTGATGTTGGGTTACGAGACCTCTGGGGAATAACAGCTGGCAGAGGCAGAGAGCTGGAGGGTGGGGTGCTGGGGAAGCGCTGGCAGGGTGAAGCAAGGCAAGATGTAGTATTGTATGAGAAAATGTACTGTATGCAACTGATTGGAGTTTGAATCCAGGTCTCTTTCACGCCACAATACTGTGTTAGCCAGCTGAGCTAAACCCTAGGCTTTACTGTGGTCAATGCAGCTGCCCCTCACCTGCCAATAACAGCAGGCTATTTAAAAGCTATTTACCACATGGATTAGTTTTACAGACATAGCTAGCCTAACCATAGCTAGTCTAACCATAGCTAACATAACTGGCCTCCACTCACAGAGAACACCAGCAGAGAGAGAGAGAGAGGAAAACCAGTCAGGGGTTACAGTCTGAAATATAAGTTACTCTAATAGCTGTGACAATATAGTGCCAATAAAAGGCTGTTATTATGCGTCTCGGGTTCCTGTGCAGCATATGTTAGAATCATTCACAGAGATCAAACAGGCCTCCCTATTCCAGTCGTCTATTCTGACTGTCGTTAGATACAAGGTGAATACAGCTTTAACTGACGCTCATAGTGTCTCACACAGAGCCAGGCTGATTTCTCTTTGAAATGAAATTGTTCCACTAATTTGATGGTAAGTCTATGTTTTGACAGATAACCTTCATGGGCCTATGAGTAGCTAGATCCATGTTGATTCAAGCCTATAGATCTCGAGAAACACACTCATTCTCTATGCTCCAAATGACTGACCACATTCAACATTAATTATTCAATATTTTTTAAAGTTCCCATATTATTTTTCACATGTACACGAACAGTGAAACGCTCAGCTTGCAAGCCCTTCCTAACAGTGCAGTCAGTATTCAATATCAACATAGTATAACTAATAAACAAGAAATAAGAGAGGATGCTATATACAGGTCAGTGCCAGTACCACATTTACATTGTGCAGGGATACTGGAGTACTAGAGGTAGACATGTACAGATAGGCAGGGATTCATATATCACTCAATACCACAGGAGGTTGGTGGCACCTTAATTGGGGAGGGTGGGCTCATGGTAATGACTGGAGCGGAATCAGTGGAATGGTATCAAATACATCAAACACATGGTTTCCATGGTTTCCAGGTGTTTGCTGCCATTCCATTCGCTACATTCCGGCCCTTATTGTGAGCCGTTGTCCCCTCAGCAGCCTCCACCGCCCTGTAGACACCTAGTATATGGTTACTTGTAATGATATTGCACGAACAGATTTCTAACAGGGTTCACTGCAGGCCTGAGCAAAGCAGCGTAAAACAACATTTAGTAAACACGGATCCATTCATGATGGGTAAATATAGCCATGAATCTGAAAGTCCACTTACACTTCATTTACTTAAATTGAAAAAATTATGGATTTATGCTCTGAAGGTAAATGTAATATCATCTGTTAGTATGCAACGGTATTGACTGCCTCCCGTCCATGTGATGGTGACTGTGTAATATCATCTGTTAGTATGCAACGGTATTGACTGCCTCCCGTCCATGTGATGGTGACTGTGTAATATCATCTGTTAGTATGCAACGGTATTGACTGCCTCCCGTCCATGTGATGGTGACTGTGTAATATCATCTGTTCGTATGCAACGGTATTGACTGCCTCCCGTCCATGTGATGGTGACTGTGTAATATCATCTGTTCGTATGCAACTGTATTGACTGCCTCCCGTCCATGTGATGGTGACTGTGTAATATCATCTGTTAGTATGCAACAGTATTGACTGCCTTCCGTCCATGTGATGGTGACTGTGTAATATCATCTGTTAGTATGCAACAGTATTGACTGCCTTCCGTCCATGTGATGGTGACTGTGTAATATCATCTGTTAGTATGCAACAGTATTGACTGCCTCCCGTCCATGTGATGGTGACTGTGTAATATCATCTGTTAGTATGCAACAGTATTGACTGCCTTCCGTCCATGTGATGGTGACTGTGTAATATCATCTGTTAGTATGCAACAGTATTGACTGCCTCCCATCCATGTGATGGTGACTGTGTAATATCATCTGTTAGTATGCAACAGTATTGACTGCCTCCCGTCCATGTGATGGTGACTGTGGAAAAAGGCAGTAGCCTATTTGATTCAGATGAGCAGTATTAGACATGACTTCAGGGTTTCCACTGGTACTTTCACACTGCACTGGGTGTGTGGACAAGCGTGAACGCCCACACAAACACGCACACGTACGTGCGCACACATGCGCACAAGCAATCTCAAACACACACTCTCAAGTAAGACAAAAAGAAAACACACCCTCTCGTAGAATCACACAGATACACACACTTCTTAAGACTCATACACACACACTTACTCCATAAAACACACCCTCTGCTCAGACACACACAGATACAAAACAACACACACAGATACACACATTACAGATAAAAGCACACAGTTACACACTCTTCTTAAGACTCATACACACACACTTACTCCATAAAAAACACCCTCTGCTCAGAAACACACAGATACACACAGATAGACAGACACACACAGACACACACAAATATTTTAAAATATATTTTGATAACTACCCTAAACAACAGTATACAAGACATATTGACATTAGAGAGAGAGACATAAAGCGAGGCATAAAGAAATCTCAGGTGTTGATTGGGAGAGCTAGCTAAGACAACAACGGGTAAGGCAGCAACAGTTAATCAGCTAAGACAACAACGGGTAAGGCAGCAACAGTTAATCAGCTAAGACAACAATGGGTAAGGCAGCAACAGTTAATCAGCTAAGACAACAACGGGTAAGGCAGCAACAGTTAATCAGCTAAGACAACAACGGGTAAGGCAGCAACACTTAATCAGCTAAGACAACAACGGGTAAGGCAGCGACAGTTAATCAGCTAAGACAACAACGGGTAAGGCAGCAACAGTTAATCAGCTAAGACAACAACGGGTCAGGCAGCAACAGTTAATCAGCTAAGACAACAACGGGTAAGGCAGCAACAGTTAATCAGCTAAGACAACAACGGGTAAGGCAGCAACAGTTATTCAGCTAAGACAACAACGGGTAAGGCAGCAACAGTTAATCAGCTAAGACAACAACGGGTAAGGCAGCAACAGTTAATCAGCTAAGACAACAATGGGTAAGGCAGCAACAGTTAATCAGCTAAGACAACAACGGGTAAGGCAGCGACAGTTAATCAGCTAAGACAACAACGGGTAAGGCTGCGACAGTTAATCAGCTAAGACAACAACGGGTAAGGCAGCAACAGTTAATCAGCTAAGATAACAACGGGTCAGGCAGCGACAGTTAATCAGCTAAGACAACAACGGGTAAGGCAGCAACAGTTAATCAGCTAAGATAACAACGGGTAAGGCAGCGACAGTTAATCAGCTAAGACAACAACGGGTAAGGCAGCAACAGTTAATCAGCTAAGACAACAACGGGTCAGGCAGCAACAGTTAATCAGCTAAGACAACAACGGGTAAGGCAGCAACAGTTAATCAGCTAAGACAACAACGGGTAAGGCAGCGACAGTTAATCAGCTAAGACAACAACGGGTAAGGCAGCAACACTTAATCAGCTAAGACAACAACGGGTAAGGCAGCAACAGTTAATCAGCTAAGACAACAACGGGTAAGGCAGCAACAGTTAATCAGCTAAGACAACAATGGGTAAGGCAGCAACAGTTAATCAGCTAAGACAACAACGGGTCAGGCAGCAACAGTTAATCAGCTAAGACAACAACGGGTAAGGCAGCAACAGTTAATCAGCTAAGACAACAACGGGTAAGGCAGCAACAGTTAATCAGCTAAGACAACAACGGGTAAGGCAGCAACAGTTAATCAGCTAAGACAACAACGGGTAAGGCAGCAACAGTTAATCAGCTAAGACAACAACGGGTAAGGCAGCAACAGTTAATCAGCTAAGACAACAACGGGTAAGGCAGCAACAGTTAATCAGCTAAGACAACAACGGGTAAGGCAGCAACAGTTAATCAGCTAAGACAACAATGGGTAAGGCAGCAACAGTTAATCAGCTAAGACAACAACGGGTAAGGCAGCAACAGTTAATCAGCTAAGACAACAACAACAGGTAAAACGGTAATGAGTGGGCAGAGAGGGTCAGTTAACTACACACAGGGCCTGAGTTCGAGGCTGAGGCCAACAGATAAACTAAATGGAGTACCGTGATTAATGAACAGTCCAGCATGCATCAGCTATGTAGCCAGGTGATCATAGTGTCCAGTGAACAGCAATAGATGAAACAGGGAAGCCGTTAGGTAGTCGTTTCTACGCTAGCAAGTGGGAGACACGGCGTTCATAAAGATAGCAGGCCGGGGCTAGCAGAAGCGTCTTCACCGATGTCCGGCAAAGGCCGGTTGAGGGCACAACGGACGGAATTACATCGGCAGACCAGTCGTGATGGTACGGCAGGACACCGTTTCGACAAAGGGTAATTTTGTTTTCTAGTCGGGAGATGCGCCTGGCTCGAGGCTAGCTGGTGCTAGCTTTGAGACAAGGGCGTTAGCCACTCGGTAGCAGCTAGCTAACAGCAATGATCCGATGCAAAGGTCCAGAGCTTAGAGCAGGAATCCAGTGATGTAGTGGCTTCTAGTCGTGTTAGTGAAGAGTCTGGGAGGCATCAACTGTGTAGCCGAATGATCATAGGTTACGGCAAGGAATCCGGTGATATAGTGGAGAAAAGCAGTCGATATGCTCAGGGTTGATATCGCGCTGTGCAGACTGGCGGGTATTATCCAAGCTAAAAGCGAATGGTATCTGAGCTATAGGTAAAGGCCGCTAGCAGTGGCTAACAGTGGCTAACAGTGGCTAACAATAAATAGCTAGTAGCTAATTAGCTGGTTAGCATCTGATGGCTAGCTGCTGATGGAGGTTCTAGCTATAGGGTCTAAAAATAGCAGATCCGCATCACATTGGGTGAGGCGGGTTGCCGGAAGGTATATTTAATTGAAAAATGGAAAAAGAGATTGAAATATATACAAAAAAAGACACATTTACACAATTTATTTTCATTTACCTTTATTTATTGTTTATTAATGACAAACAAGTCTGCACTGCTATGCCATCTTGGAATAATTGTTACACACAGACACAGACACACACAGACACACACACACAGATACACACAGACACACACAGATACACACAGATACACAAACACAGACACACACAGACACTATTGTCAAACAGTCACAGAAGTCACAGCAAGGCAAACTGAGCCGTTGGTCTACCAGAGACAATCAGGAGAGTGGATAGTGTAATAGAAACAGGAGCTCTTTATAACCAGCTAGCTTCGTGTCAATATTACTCTTTCCCCCTCAGTGCACACAGCACAGGGCTCTGTTTCCACACACCATCCCCATCAGGCCTACCTGCCTGCCACACTTACTCACACACAACCTGATCACATTTGTCACTACCCCCTCAGCCACCCTCCCTTTACCCCCTCAGCCGCCCTCCCCTTACCCCCTCAGCCCTCCTCCACTACACCCACGCTGATGGTTTTTCCCAAAAAATATTTGGGCTGTAACACAAGCTGTTCTGTCTTGTGTTTTCACTTCAAACAAACGTATGAATCACCTTAATCGCCCTCAATTAACCCCCCTGCACCTGGCGCTCTCTCTGCATGTCAGACCGTGAGGAACCAACCGCTCGACCAAGCAGGTGATGAATCACCCACAAGGCACCTCTCCAGCATCAGCGTAGGCAGGATAATTCACATAATATCCCTATACCAGATGACAAAACGTTAGACACAGGGAAAATGCTATTTGAAACCCGGAGAGGAGAGCCAGAGGGTCCGTTCGTGTCACTGGCTTTGGGAACAGAGATCCCTGGTGTGGAGTGATGCGAAGTGGAGAGAGAGAGAGAGAGAGAGAGAGAGAGAGAGAGAGAGAGAGAGAGAGAGAATAGAGAGAATAGAGAGAATAGAGAGAATAGAGAGAGAGAGAGAGAGAGAGAGAGAGAGAGAGAGAGAGAGAGAGAGAGAGAGAGAGAGAGAGAGAGAGAGAGAGAGAGAGAGAGAGAGAGAGAGAGAGAGAGAGAGAGAGAGAGAGAGAGAGAGAGAGAGAGAGAGAGAGAGAGAGAGAGAGAGAGAGAGAGAGAGAGAGAGAGAGAGAGAGAGAGAGAGAGAGAGAGAGAGAGAGAGAGAGAGAGAGAGAATAGAGAGAGAGAGAGAGAGAGAGAGAGAGAGAGAGAGAGAGAGAGAGAGAGAGAGAGAGAGAGAGAGAGAGAGAGAGAGAGAGAGAGAGAGAGAGAGAGAGAGAGAGAGAATAGAGAGAGAGAGAATAGAGAGAGAGAGAGAGAATAGAGAGAGAGAGAGAGAGAGAGAGAGAGAGAATAGAGAGAGAGAGAGAGAGAGAGAGAGAGAGAGAGAGAGAGAGAGAGAGAGAGAGAGAGAGAGAGAGAGAGAGAGAGAGAGAATAGAGAGAGAGAGAATAGAGAGAGAGAGAGAGAGAGAGAGAGAGAGAGAGAGAGAGAGAGAGAGAGAGAGAGAGAGAGAGAGAGAGAGAGAGAGAGAGAGAGAGAGAGAGAGAGAGAGAGAGAGAGAGAGAGAGAGAGAGAGAGAGAGAGAGAGAATAGAGAGAGAGAGAGAGAGAGAGAGAGAGAGAGAGAGAGAGAGAGAGAGAGAGAGAGAGAGAGAGAGAGAGAGAATAGAGAGAGAGAGAGAATAGAGAGAGAGAGAGAGAATAGAGAGAGAGAGAGAGAAGAGAGAGAGAGAGAGAGAGAGAGAGAGAGAGAGAGAGAGCGAGAGAGAGAGAGAGAATAGAGAGAGAGAGAGAGAATAGAGAGAGAGAGAGAGAGAGAGAGAGAGAGAGAGAGAGAGAGAGAGAGAGAGAGAGAGAGAGAGAGAGAGAGAGAGAGAGAGAGAGAGAGAGAGAGAGAGAGAGAGAGAGAGAGAGAATAGAGAGAGAGATGCCCCTTAGACACAACTACAAAAACATAACCAACCAAAACGGGTCACAACTCCTGCGGCTCTGTCACACGCTGGGTATGTACAGAGTCATGTGTCGAGGGGACTCCTACGGTACGTACAGGTACACCTATAGCTCATCTCTTGGCAGTAGTACTGTCGACTACTTTATCACTGACCTCAACTCAGAGTCTCTCAGAGCGCTCACAGTCAGTCCACTGAGACCCCTATCCGATCACAGCAAAATCACAGTCTATTTGTACAGACCAATACTAAATCATGAGGCATCAAAGCCAAAGGAAGTGAGTAATATTAACAAATACTATAGATGGATGTAAAGTAAACTTCATGGACAAAACGTTTAACTGTGATAGTGAACATGACCTATCAGCTTCTCTTCCAAATCTAAAAAGAATGTCAAACAGAAAACCTCAGAAAATGAACAACAATGACAAATGGTTTGAAGAAGAATACAAAAACATTAGAAAGAAAGTGAGAAACCTGTCCAACCAAAAACATGGAGACACAGAAAACCAGAGTCTATGCCTTCACTATGGTGAATCACTAAAACAATACAGAAATACACCACGGAAAAAGAAAGCACTTCAGGAATCAGCTCAATGTAATTGAAGAATCCATAGAAAATTGGAAAACACTAAACAAACAACAACGCGAAGAGTAATCTATCCAAAACAGAGATGTTTGGATAAACCACTTCTCCAATATTTTTGGCCCTATAACAATGTGTACATGATCAAAAACTAATCTTAGAATCAACTATTAAAGACTACCAGTATCCACTGGGTTCTCTAATTACATTGAATGAACTACAGGACAAAATTACAAACCTTCCAACCCAAAAAGGACTGTGGTGTTGACGGTATCCTAAATGAAATGATAAAATATACAGACCACAAATTCCAATTGGCTATACTTAAACTCTTTAACATCATCCTTAGCTCTGGCATCTAACCCAATATTTGGAACCAAGGACTGATCACCCAACTGACAAAAGTGGAAACAAATTTGACCCCAATAACTACTGTGCGAAATGCATCAACAGCAACCTTGGGAAAATCCTCTGCAATATCATTAACAGCAGACTCGTACACTTCCTCAGTGAAAACAATGTACTGTGCAAATGCCAAATTGGCTTTTAACAAATGACTGTATGACAGACCACGTATTCACCCTGCACACCCTAATTGACAAAGAAACAAATACAAACAAAGGCAAAGTCTTCTCATGCTTTGTTGATTTCAAAACACTTTTGACACAATTTAGCACGAGGGTCTGCTATACAAATGTCTGGAAAGTAGTGTTGGGGGAAAACAAACGACATTATAAAATCCATATCCACAAACAACAAGTGTGCAGTTACAATTGTCAATAAACACACACATTTCTTTCCACAGGGCCCTGGGGTGAGACAGGGAGGCAGCTTAAGCCCCGCCCTCTTCAACATATATATCAAAGAATTGGCGAGGGCACAAGAACAGTCTGCAGCACCCAGCTTCACCCTACTAGAATCTGAAGTCAAATGTCTACTATTTGCTGATGATCTGGTGCTTCTGTCACCAACCAAGGGCATACAGCAGCACCAATTTCTATTTGTGGCCCTGGGCCCTGACAGTAAATATCAGTAAGACAAAAATAATGGTGTTCCAAAACAGGTCCAGTTGTCAGGACCACAAATAGAAATTCCATCTAGACACCGTTGCCCTAGAGCACACAAAAAACTATACATACCTCGGTCTTAACATCAGCGCCACAGGTAACTTCCACAAGGCTGTGAACGATCTGAGAGACAAGGCAAGAAGGGCCTTTTATGCCATCAAAAGGAACATAGAATTTGACATACCAATTAAGATCTGGCTAAGAATACTCGAAAGTGAAAGGAAAGGAAATGGAGAGGGGGATACCTAGTCAGTTGTACAACTGAATGCATTCAACTGAAATGTGTCTTCCGCATTTAAAACAATCAGTTATAGAAAGCATTGCCCTTCATGTTTGTGAGGTCTGGGGTCCACTCAACAACCAAGAATTCACTAAATTAGACAAACATCAAATTGAGACTGTATGCAGAATTCTGCAAAAATGTCCTCTGTGTACTATGTAAAACACCAAATAATGCATGCAGAGCAGAATTAGGCTGATACCCACTAATGATCAAAATCCAGAGAAGAGCTGTTAAATTCTAAACTCAGCAAAAAAAGAAACATCCTCTCACTGTCAACTGCGTTTATTTTCAACAAACTTAACATGTGTAAATATTTGTATGAACTTAACAAGATTCAACAACTGAGACATGAACTGAACAAGTTCCACAGACATGTGACTAACAGAAATGGAATAATATGTCCCTGAACAAACGGGGGGTCAAAATCAAAAGTAACAGTCAGTATCTTATGTGGCCACCAGCTGCATTAAGTACTACAGTGCATCTCCTCCTCATGGACTGCACCAGATTTGCCAGTTCTTGCTGTGAGATGATACCCCACTCTTCTACCAAGGCACCTGCAAATTCCCAAACATTCCTGGGGGTAATGGCCCTAGCCCTCACCCTCCGATCCAACAGGTCACAGGCGTGTTCATTGGGATTGAGATCCGGGCTCTTCGCTGGCCATGGCAGAACACTGACATTCCTGTCTTGCAGGAAATCATGCAAAGAACGAGCAGTATGGCTGGTAGCATTGTCATGCTGGAGGGTCATGTCAGGATGAACCTGCAGGAAGGGTACCACGTGAGGGAGGAGGATGTCTTCCCTGTAATGCATTGAGATTGCGGGCAATGACAACAAGCTAAGTCCGATGATGCTGTGACCCACCACCCCAGATCATGACGGACCCTCCACTTCCAAATCGATCCCGCTCCAGAGTACAGGACTCAGTGTAACGCTCATTCTTTTGAGGATAAAGGTGAATCCAACCATCACTCCCGATTCGTCAGTGAAGAGCACTTTTTCCTGGTCCTGTCTGGTCCAGCGATGGTGGGTTTGTGCCCATAGGCGATGTTGTTGCCGGTGATGTCTGGTGAGGACCTGCCTTACAACAGGCCTACAAGCCCTCAGTCCAGCCTGTCTCAGCCTATTGCAGACAGACTGTTCCTAGGCCATCATTGAAAATAAGAATTTGTTCTTAACTGACTTGCCTGGTTAAATAAAGGTAAAATAAAAATAAAATAAAAGACAGTCTGAGCACTGATGGAGGGATTGTGCATTCCTGTTGTAACTCGGGCAGTTGTTGTTGCCATCCTGTACCTGTCCCGCAGGTGTGATGTTCGGCTGTACCGATCCTGTTGCACGTGGTCTGCCACTGCGAGGACAATCAGCTGTCTATCCTGTCTCCCTGTAGTGCTGTCTTAGACGTCTCACAGTACGGACATTGCAATTTATTGCCCTGGCCACATATCTGTAGTCCTCGTGCCTCCTTGCAGCATGCCAAAGGCACATTCACGCAGATGAGCAGGGACCCTGTGCATCTTTCTATTGGTGTTTTTCATAACTGTGACCTTAATTGCCTACCGTCTGTAAGCTGTTAGTGTCTTAACGGTCGTTCCACAGGTGCATGTTCATTAATTGTTTTTGGCTCATTGAACAAGCACCATAACAAGCATGGGAAACAGAGCCCCAGAACAAGCATGGGAAACAATGAAGATCTGTGAAGTTATTTCGATTTTTACAAATTATCTTTGAAAATTATCTTTGAAAGACAGGGTCCTGAAAAAGGGACATTTCTTTTTTTGCTGAGTTTATAACCACCTAAAAGGAGTCGAGTCCCAAATCTTCCATAACAAAGTCATCACCTACAGAGAGATTAACCTAGAGAAGAGTCCCCTAAGCAAGCTTGGACAGCAACACAATTAGACCAAACCAAATCATGAGAAAACAAAAAGATAATTACTTGACAAATTGGAAAAAATTAACAAAAAGAAACAGAGCAAACTAGAATGCAATTTGCCCCTAAACAAAGTACACTGTGGCAGAATACCTGACCACTGTGACGGACCCAAACTTAAGGAATGCTTAGACTATGTACAGACTCAGTGAGCACAGTCTTGCTATTGAGAAAGGCCGTCGTAGGCAGACCTGGCTCTCTAGAGAAGACAGGCTATGTGCACACTGCCCACAAAATGAGGTGGAAACTGAGCTGTACTTCCTAACCTCCTGCCAAATGTATTTCCATAGTAGAGACACATATTTCCCCCAGATTTCACAAAGAATTCGAAAACAAACCCAAATTTGATAAACTCCCATATCTATTGGGTGAAATATCACAGTGTGCCATCAGAGCAGCAAGATTTGTGACCTGTTGCCACAAGAAAATGGCAACCAGTGAAGAACAAACACCACGTACTTTAACAATTTCCACATAACATGACATTTGTAGTGTCTTTATTCTTTTGGAACTTTTGTGAGTGTCATGTTTACTGTAAATGTTTTTATTGTTTATTTCACTTTTGTTTATTATCTATTCCACTTGACAATAAAAATTGAAATTGAATTGAGAGAGAGAGAGAGAGAGAGAGAGAGAGAGAGAGAGAGAGAGAGAGAGAGAGAGAGAGAGAGAGAGAGAGAGAGAGAGAGAGAGAGAGAGAGAGAGAGAGAGAGAGAGAGAGAGATGGAGAGAGAGAGATGGAGAGAGAGAGAGAGAGAGAGAGAGAGAGAGAGAGAGAGATGGAGAGAGAGAGAGAGAAAGATGGAGAGAGAGATGGGGAGAGAGAGAGAGAGAGAGAGAGAGAGAGGGAGAGAGAGAGAGAGAGAGAGAGAGAGAGAGAGAGAGAGAGAGAGAGAGAGAGAGAGATGGAGGGAGAGAGAGAGAGAGAGAGAGAGAGAGAGAGAGAGAGAGAGAGAGAGAGAGAGAGAGAGAGAGAGAGAGAGAGAGAGAGAGAGAGAGAGAGAGAGAGAGAGAGAGGAGAGAGAGAGAGAGGAGAGAGATGGAGAGAGAGAGATGAGAGAGAGAGAGAGATGGAGAGAGAGAGAGAGAGAGAGAGAGAGAGAGAGAGAGAGAGAGAGAGAGAGAGAGAGAGAGAGAGAGAGAGAGAGAGAGAGAGATGGAGAGAGAGAGAGCGAGAGCGAGAGAGAGAGAGAGAGAGAGAGAGAGAGAGAGAGAGAGAGAGAGAGAGAGAGAGAGAGAGAGAGAGAGAGAGAGAGAGAGGAGTGCAATGCTAAGGAAAATAGTTCAGGAGAGGAAAGATTTTACCTTCTCAATCATGACAGACACTGAGTGATTTTATGCTTCAGTGCCTTGTATCCCCTTTATTGCCGATAGCTCATTGGGTTACTCACACTGGTGCTCTGCCAAATGTTTGACATCTCAGATGAAAGGATGTTGCCTTGAACACATATTTACAGATGGCTTTCTCCTGTTACAACACTGAGAGACTTGGTTCATCACTGACATCAGAGAGGCAGCATGTTGATGGGTGGGTCAAGATTTAATCAGAGACATTGGTAGTGATTGAGACATGACAGTTATATTTACATTTTCACCTGTGTGTGGGTCATATAAAAAATAATGTTTTTTAAAAATAAAACAACTGGATGGGTGTGAATCACAACATGTAATTCCTTATCACACAGATACAGAGACAGCATTTAGATCACTATTATAATAACGGATAAGGGGCAGAAAATCTAAATGGTGGACAGGAAGTAGAGGACATGATGGACTCATGCTAATGTTTTCAACTCATAAGCTAGTTTCTATTTGAAACATCTCATAGATTTATCTACAAATCTCCATCTCATAGATTTGATTGTGGTTCTGAATAAACCTTGACGTCTCTTTAAACCATCCACACTCTGAGCGGTCATGACCTATCCTGTGTAAAAGCCCTTGGCTGACTGAGAAAAGCCCCTGACACTTCACCTGGCCCACAGCTCTGTCATGGCAACAACTCTTCTAGAAGGCTGTGTTGACAGATAGATGGCTCTGGAACAGCACAGTGAAAGAGGTGATTGTCAGGTTTTCTTAGTCACTGAGTGTTTTTCAACACAGTGGGCAAGGACAGGTAGGTTTGTTTATTCAGCAGAGATGGAGGAGTAGGAAGGTATTGTTTGTTAATGTTGGCTGAGAACCAAGGGGACTTTAAAAAGACACTGGTTCAGTGAATCACTAGGCCTTGGTTGTGAACACAAAGCATGGCTAGAGGGTTGATCTGATAACTAGTTACACCTCCGAATATATGCAGGGTTAATCAGCTGGTGCTTGGTAACATGGTTCTGTTGAGGACATTTTTCAATTATTTTACTAGGCAAGTGAGTTAAGAACAAATTCTTATTTTGAATGACGGCCTAGAAACAGTGGGTTAACTGCCTGTTCAGGGGTTTGAACTTGGAACCTTCCGGTTACTAGTTCAACGCTCTAACCACTAGGCTACCCTGACACCCCATAACATTAAACGTGTGTTGATTGGATTAGACTGAAGCACAGTAGACCATCTCTTGCCCTTTGAACCAGGGCAGGGGAGTGAGACACACACACACACACACACACACACACACACACACACACACACACACACACACACACACACACACACACACACACACACACACACACACACACACACACACACACACACACACACACACACACACACACACACACACACACACACACACACACACACACACACACACACACACACACACACACACACACACACACACACACACACACACACACACACACACGGCCCTGTGAGTTGTTCCAGACCAGGGGTCAACCAGGCAACACACTCTTTCTCCTTTATATTACACTTATGTTTCATCCCATCACATATGTTATGTTATATGTTATCACATATGTTATTCTGTATATTTCCATACTGCATGTACGCACAGATTAGCCCATAGTCAAATCAAATCAAAATCAAATCAAATGTATTTATAAAGCCCTTCGTACATCAGCTGATATCTCAAAGTCCTGTACAGAAACCCAGCCTAAAACCCCAAACAACAAGCAATGCAGGTGTAGAAGCACGGTGGCTAGAAAAAACTCCCTAGAAAGGCCAAAACCTAGGAAGAAACCTAGAGAGGAACCAGGCTATGTGGGGCGGCCAGTCCTCTTCTGGCTGTGCCGGGTAGAGATTATAACAGAACATGGCCAAGATGTTCAAATGTTCATAAATGACCAGCATGGTCAAATAATAAGGCAGAACAGTTGAAACTGGAGCAGCAGCCAGGTGGACATGTCCTGAGGCATGGTCCTAGGGCTCAGGTCCTCTGCGAGAGAGAAAGAAAGAGAGAAAGAGAGAATTAGATAGAGCACACTTAAATTCACACAGGACACCGAATAGGACAGGAGAAGTACTCCAGATATAACAAACTGACCCTAGCCCCCCGACACATAAACTACTGCAGCATAAATACTGGAGGCTGAGACAGGAGGGGTCAGGAGACACTGTGGCCCTATCCGAGGACACCCCCGGACAGGGCCAAACAGGAAGGATATAACCCCACCCACTTTGCCAAAGCACAACCCCACACCACTAGAGGGATATCTTCAACCACCAACTTACCATCCTGAGACAAGGCCGAGTATAGCCCACAAAGATCTCCGCCACGGCACAACCCAAGGGGGGGCGCCAACCCAGACAGGAAGATCACATCAGTGACTCAACCCACTCAAGTGACGCACCCCTCCTAGGGAACGGTATGAAAGAGCCCTAGTATGCCAGTGACTCAGCCCCTGTAATAGGGTTAGAAGCAGAGAATCCCAGTGGAAAGAGGGGAACCGGCCAGGCAGAGACAGCAAGGGCGGTTCGTTGCTCCAAAGCCTTTCCGTTCACCTTCCCACTCCTGGGCCAGACCACACTCAATCATATGATCCACTGAAGAGATGAGTCTTAAAGGTTGAGACCGAGTTTGCGTCTCTTACATGGGTAGGCAGACCATTCCATAAAAATTTAGCTCTATAGGAGAAAGCCCTGCCTCCAGCTGTTACTTAGAAATTCTAGGGACAATTAGGAGGCCTGAGTAATATGATCAAATTTTTTGGTTCTAGTCAGGATTCTAACAGCCGTATTTAGCACTAACTGAAGTTTATTTAGTGCTTTATCCGGGTAGCCAGAAAGTAGAGCATTGCAGTAGTCTAACCTAGAAGTGACAAAAGCATGGATTAATTTTTCGGCACCATTTTTGTACAGAAAGTTTCTGATTTTTGCAATGTTACGTAGATGGAAAAAAGCTGTCCTTGAAATGGTCTTGATATGTTCTTCAAAAGAGAGATCAGGGTCCAGAGTAACTGTAACGACGTTCGTCTGTTGTAAGAAGAGTCAGACCGAAATGCAGCGTGTAGGTTACTCATGACTTTAATGAATGAAAACGGTACATGAAATAACTGAAATACGAAAACAACAAACGGAACGTGAACCTAATTACAGCCTATCTGGTGACTACAACACAGAGATAGGTACAAACACCCACAAATTACAAAGCGAAATTCAGGCTACCTAAATACGGTTCCCAATCAGAGACAACGATAAGCACCTGACTCTAATTGAGAATCGCCTCAGGCAGCCAAACCTATACCACACCCCTAATCAGCCGCGATCCCAAATAATACAAACCCCAATACGAAACACAACATATAAACCCATGTCACACCCTGGCCTACCCAAACATATAACAAAACACAAAATACAATGACCAAGGCGTGACAGTAACGCCGAGGTCCTTCACAGTTTTATTTGAGACGACTGTACAACCATTAAGATTAATTGTCAGATTCAACAGAAGATCTCTTTGTTTCTTGGGACCTAGAACAAGCATCTCTGTTTTGCCCGAGTTTAAAAGTAGAAAGTTTGCAGCCATCCACTTCCTGATGTCTGAAACACATGCTTCTCGTGAGGGCAATTTTGGGGCTTCACCATGTTTCATTGAAATGTACAGCTGTGTGTCATCCGCATAGTAGTGAAAGTTAACATTATGTTTTCGAATGACATCCCCAAGAGGTAAAATATATAGTGAAAACAATAGTGGTCCCAAAACGGAACCTTGAGGAACACCGAAATTTACAGTTGATTTGTCAGTGGTCAAATCAACTGTCTTTCTTTCCGACAGATAAGATCTAAACCAGGCCAGAACTTGTCCGTGTAGACCAATTTGTGTTTCCAATCTCTCCAAAATAATTTGGTGATTGATCGTATCAAAAGCAGCACCAAGGTCTAGGAGCACGAGGACAGATGCAGAGACTCGATCTGATGCCATTAAAAGGCCATTTACCACCTTCACAAGTGCAGTCTCGGTGCTATGATGGGGTCTAAAACCATAGTAAACCATTCCACCACGTGTCTTTAAAGCTACTGTATAGAGACCAGAGAGTAGAGAGTTGGGACCTTGGAATATACAATAAATTAGATTGCGTAACATCCCAAGAGTGTGTGTGATTCCATGTTTCTTTCAGCAAATGTGACTATTTATTAATCAAATAAATACCATATGAAGGTAACAAAAGCTCCCTTTTAACTGAAAACCCTCAGTCACTTAAGATTGAAAGCCCAATCCACTAACACTGAATAGTGTTGGAATACTGACTGAGTAGCAGCAGCCAGGCAGTCAGGAAAGCACATAGAGGCAGTGGAAGGTTTTGCTCACTGAAGTCTCCAGCTCTCCAACTCTCCTCTCTCCTCACCATGTCCCCATCATTAACACACTGAGTGAAGACTCCCGCCTCGAGAAAAATATTTATCAATCATCATTGTGTGTGGAGCGAGGAAAGCCCTTCCATTCCCTGTTAGTTTCCACAGAGTACAGTTCTCATAGTACTCAATCACTGCCTTCTATGTCATGGACAACAGAGAAATAACAGGCAGGCTGCCTGTGTAGTGCACTACTTTTGACCATGCCCAATAGGGCTCTGGTCAAAAGTAGTCCACTATGTAGGGAATAGGGTGCCATATGGAACTCAACCTGAATAAGCAGCAGGGATGAATTGGCTACTGAACCACAACCAGTCTGAATCAACAACGACATACAGACGAAAGACAAATACAGCCCCAGAGGCTAACAAACGGGATAGTTTTCTCCCCAAAACGACAGAGTATTATGGCTTGTGGATGGATGGCTGCTAAAAATAGGTCTGACATGAACAAGTTCTGTTAAACTTAAGAGGTTTACGCACCGCACCGCACC
Source organism: Oncorhynchus gorbuscha (assembly GCF_021184085.1). Taxonomy (NCBI): domain Eukaryota; kingdom Metazoa; phylum Chordata; class Actinopteri; order Salmoniformes; family Salmonidae; genus Oncorhynchus; species Oncorhynchus gorbuscha. The sequence continues at coordinate 13,752,161 of NC_060187.1, read as the reverse complement.
GATGAGCGGAGCTGCTCCGTCGATTTGGGAGATTGTGTTCCACTTAAGCAGATCAGGACACGCAGAGCAATGACTATAACGCTCTACGTTCACATGATCAAATCAAATCAAATCACATTTTATTTGTCTCATGCTTTGTAAACAACAGGTGTAGACTAACAGTGAAAGGCTTACTTATGGGAATAAATACACAGTGAATAATGAAAAACAATAACGATGTAGAAAATAACATGACTATATACAGGGAGTAGTAATAACATGACTATATACAGAGAGTAGTAATAACATGGCTATATACAGGGAGTAGTAATAACATGACTATATACAGAGAGTAGTAATAACATGACTATATACAGGGAGTAGTAATAACATGACTATATACAGGGAGTAGTAATAACATGACTATATACAGGGAGTAGTAATAACATGGCTAAATACAGAGAGTAGTAATAACATGGCTATATACAGAGATTAGTAATAACATGGCTATATACAGAGAGTAGTAATAACATGGCTGTATACAGAGAGTACCAGAACTGAGTCAATGTGAAGGGGTATGAGGTAATACCATTGACTATATACAGGGAGTACCAGTACTAAGTAAATGTGCAGGGGTACGAGACAATAACATGGCTATATACAGGGAATGTGTGGCAGCTCTAGCATGTAGCTCAATTGCCTTCAATCCAAGGCTTCTGGTTGGGGTACGTACGGTCACTGTGGGGTCAACGTCATCAGTGCTCTTATTAATGAAGCCGGTGACTGATGTGGTAAACTCCTCAATGTTATCGGATGAATTTCGGGAACATTTTCCAATCTGTGCGAGCGAAACTGTCTTGTAGCATAGCATCCACTTCATTGGACAACTTCAGTATTGGGTGTGTCACTGGTACTTCCTGTTTGAGCTTTTGCTTGTAAGCAGGAAGCAGGAGGATATAGTTATGGTCTGATTTGTTAAAGGGAGGGCGAGGGAGGGCCTTGTATACGTTTATGTGTGTGGAATTAAGGTGATCTAGAGTTTTGTTTCCTCTAGTTGCATTGGTGACATGCTGGTAAAAATGAGGTAAAACGGATTTCAGTTTCCACGCATTAAAATCACTGCCCACGAGAAATGTCGCCTCTGAATGTAAATGTTCTTGTTTGCTTATGGCCTTTTAATGCTTGTTTAGTGAGGTCTTAGTACCAATACCTGTTTGTGGCGGTAAATAGGCAGCTACAAAAAATATAGATGTATGGTAACCATACAATAAATTGTATGGTCTGCAGCTCATAATAATGGCGCCAACGGAAATGGCGATCCCGTAACCAATTATGTTATTGTGTATGTTTTTCCGCTTTATTTGTAACTATTTTATACATAATGTTTCTGCCACCGTGTCTTATGACCGAAAAGAGCTTCTTGATATCAGGGCAGCGATTACTCACCCTGTACTGGAGGAATTCCTCTTCTTCAACAAGTCGGACGGGAAGGATTTACTTGGGACGCCCGACAGGGCCCTCATCCCCGTCAATCGCAGGAGGAATAGACACAGATATTGTGGACGACGGTCCAGGTGCCTTGTTAGGATTCATCGCCTAGAGGGTAATCTACCTTTACCATTGTTCCTATTTGCCAATGTACAATCAATGGCAGTAAGACCGCACTCAACGAGCTGTATAGGGCCATAAGCAAACAGGAAATTGCTCATCCAGAAGCGGCGCTTCTAGTGGCAGGGGACTTTAATGCAGGGAAACTCAAATCCGTTCTACCTAGTCTCTATCAGCATGTTAAATGTTCAACCAGAGGGAAAAAAAACTCTAGACAACCTTTACTCCACACACAGAGACACGTACAAAACTCTCGCCCTCGCCCGCAATTTGGCAAATCTGACCATAATTCTATCCTCCTGATTCCTGCTTACAAGCAGGATGCACCAGTAACTTGGTCAATACGGAAGTGGTCAGATGACGCGGATGCTACATTACAGGACTGTTTGGCTAGCGCAGTCCTCCTGTGGCTATGAGGAGTACACCACATCAGTCACTGGCTTCATCAATAAGTGCATCGATGACGTCGTCCCCACAGTGACCATACATACATACCCCAACCAGAAGCCATGTATTACAGGCAACATCTGCACTGAGCTAAAGGGTAGAGCTCCTTTCTAGGAGCGGGATTCTAATTCGGAAGATTATAAGAAATCCCACTATACCCTCCGAGGAGCCATCAAATAAGTAAAGCGTCAATACAGGACTAAGATTGAATAGTACTGCACCAGCTTCGACGCTCTTCAGATGTGGCAGGGCTTGCAAACTATTACAGACTACAAAGGGAAGCACAGCCGCGAGCTGCCCAGGAACACAAACCTACAAACAAGATAAATTACTTCTATGCTTTCTTTGAGGCAAGCAACACTGAAACATGCATGAGAGCACCAGCTGTTCCGGACGACTGTGTGATCACGCTCTCTGTAGCCGTTGTGAGTAAGACCTTTAAATCGGTCAACATTCACAAGGCCGCAGGGCCCGACGGATTACCAGAACGTGTACTCCGAGCATGTGCCACAATAGTGGTAGGCCTGATCACAGACAACGATGAGACATCCTATTGGGAGGAGGTCAGAGATCTTGTGGTGCAAGGACAACAACCTCTCCATCAATGTGATCAAGACAAAGGAGATGATTGTGGACTACAGGAAAAGGAGGACCGAGCATGCCCCTATTCTCATCGACGGGGCTGTAGTGGAGCAGGTTGAGAGCTTTAAGTTCCTTGGCGTCCACATCACCAACAAACAAACATGGTCCAAGCACACCAAGACAGTTGTGAAGAGGGTACGACAAAACCTATTCCCCCTCAGGAGACTGAAAAGATTTGACATGGGTCCTCAGATCCTCAAAATGTTCTACAGCTGCACCATCGAGAGCATCCTGACGGGTTGCATCACTGCCTGGTATGGCAACTGCTCGGCCTCTGTCCGCAAAGCACTACAGAGGGTAGTGCGTATGGCCCAGTACATCACCGGGGCCAAGCTTCCTGCCATCAGGACCTCTCTACCAGGCGGTGTCAGAGGATGGCCCTAAAAATTGTCAAAGACTCCAGCCACCCCAGTCATAGACTGTTCTCTCTGCTACCGCACGGCAAGCGGTACCGGAGCGCCAAGTCTAGGTCCAAAAGGCTTCTTAACAGCTTCTACCCCCAAGCCATAAGACTCCGAAACACCTAATCAAAGGGCTACCCAGACCCCTCTTTTACACTGCTGCTACTCACTGTTTATAATCTATGCATAGTCACTTTAACTCTACCTACATGTACATATTACCTCAATTACCTCGACTAACCGGTGTCCCAGCATATTGACCATGTACCAGTACCCCCTTAATATACTCTCACTTGTTATTTTACTGCTGCTGTTTAATTATTTGTTACTTTTATTTATTTATTTATATTTTTTAATGAACACTTATTTTTAAGGGTTTGTAAGTAAGCATTTCATTGTAAGGTCAACCTGTTGTATTTGGCGCATGTGACAAATAACATTTGATTAGATTTTTGATCATGAGGTTTTCTAACTCAGGCAAGCCCCGACCTGGTAACACTTTACAATAAGGTTCCATTTGTAAAGGGTTCATAAAGGGATTATAATGATGTTGTTAAGAGTTATTTCATCGTTTGTAAATGCATTATAAACCATTCATAAACGGTTATATCGTATTGGCCAGAATAGTGCAATAACTGGAAAGTGTTTGCCAAATGAGCCAATATTTATATACGGTTATTAACCATTTATAAATGCTTAGAAGATGAACCCTTATGTATAATCATGCAACCTTATTTTCAATAGTTTTATAGTTGAATATTAGTTATTTTCTCCCTTTTGGTGTGATGCAATGTTGCTTTGTCCCAGGAACACAAGACGTTGATTTTCATGATGTATCTTGACCAACTTTTGAAACCCTGATGCACTGGCCAAATTTACATCCAGGACATTATTGAATCATCATTACCCTTTACTCGATTACCATATTATCACTTATTAGTGATAGCCCAAGAATGGTAAACGCTCTGGTGTGAAATGGTAACCGTAATCCCTTTGGTTGGTGAAACAGTGGAGGTATCCTCTCACAACATTTCATGTTATGGTCTTCCTACCCACCATTCATTGACTGAACATGTTTAACAAAGTGTTGAATATTCTCTCTTGTTATGTAGTGATGAGTAACCAATAGTGAGAATAAGTACGTCTAAGCTCTGCGTGAAATCTCAAATCATCTATAAATGATTTACCCAAATGCATAACCGCTAAAACAAACCCTATTTTCAAGTGACAAACCTATACACATTTATAACTGAGTTATCAACATTTATGACTGCTAAAAGTATACATCATTTTAAAGTGGCAATTCACTGACCATTAACAAATGAGTTACTAACATTTATAACTGCTGAAAAGATAACTTTAAAGGTGCAATATGCAGAAATCGCTCCGCCATTTCCTGGTTGATAAAGTTTGAATAGTTTGCCTAATTTCAGTTTATGTGACAAAATAAGCAGTCATTGTGTAGAGAATCACTGTACCATCTAAACTGCTGTGAAACATATTATTTTCCAAAACCAAAAATATTGTATTTTCAGCTATTTGAAGCTGGTGTACAAGACCGAAAGTAAAAGACGCACAAACAAAACTTTAGAACGGGAGGCATAGAATGTGCGAGTGATGTCGAATATCCTCTCCATCCTTTGTTCCCTCAATTGCCCATCAATGTGGATGGTCGAAGCAATGAGGGAGTCAAAATCTGTGCGTAACTCCCGAGCCTCAAGCTTGTCCTTAACCTCCTCCAAGATGCCATGCAGGAATATGTTGAACAGTGCTTCCGGGTTCCATGCACTCTCCGCTGCCAACGTACGGAAATTCACGGCATAGTCGGCCACAGTGCATAGTCGGCCACAGTTACCACCGTGGCAGGCTGCCTCCCAGATGAACCGTGGAATTGCTCCAGTAGCATGTCCAACGCCCGGTCATGGTGCTCAGCCAACGTATGGACCCCTTCCATCAGCCCACGAAGCAATTCCTTGTGCCGACCAATGGCGGCTCCTTGGGAGGAGATGGCGTTGCGCAGCTGGTCCGGGTCTGCTGGGTCAGTCGTGGCCAGTTTATACTATCAGGTATGAAGGTAAGACCCAGATGCAGAACACGCTGAGTAAACAATAGTTTAATAACCCAACAGGGGCAGGCAATAGACAGGTCAAGGCAGGCAGGGGTCAGTAAACCAGAGGTGGGGCAACAGTACCGGACGGCAGGTAGACTCAGGGACAGGGTAAGGCAGAGGACGGAAATCCAGAGGGGGGCAAAGGTACAGATTGGCAGGGAGGTTCAGGGTCAGGGGCAGGCAGAGTGGTCAGGCAGGCAGGCTCGGAGTCAGGACAGGCAAGGGTCAAAACCAGGAGGAGGAGAAAAGAGAAACTGGAAAAAGCAGGAGCTAAGAGACAAAATGCTGGTTGGCTTGAAAATACACAGGGGATAATGGGGAAGATGAATGAAAAATGGAGGGGGGTGGAGACAATCACAAAGACAGGTGAAACAGATCAGGGTGCGACACCACTAGCTTACAATAATAATTATAATAACATTACTTGCTAACACTAATAGCCTGCTACCACTGATGAAAGGGCTTTGCTAGTTATCACCATTTTTGCTTAAACACTATCTAGTTAGCTAGTTAGTAAGTTAGTCTTAAAATTGGAACCACTCATGTTAGTGTGCTGACAAAGTATGCTAGCTAGCTAATTTACCAGCTACCTAGCTAGAGGCTGTACCTGAGTTCAAAGGTTAGATAACTAGCTAGCTAGCATGGTAATCCAAAAAAGCTAGCTAAACAACTTGCATGGAAACTCTATTATGTCAATGTTAGCTAGCTAGCTGGTAGCTAACATTTGCTAGCTAGCGAAGGGAGACAACAAATGTGATCTAATTAGTTAGTTAGCTATATCATGCCAATGATTATCTCGTGTTAAATCGTCTAGCAGAATGTCTATATTCAAAAATACGTTTTACGTCTTGTCTAATGCTAGCTAACTGGCTAGCGAATGTTTGTTAGCAAACTATGTAGGACAGAGGTGCTAACAAACATTAGTTAGCTAGCTAGCTACTTAGCTAATTGAGCAGCATGCTAAATCATCCAGCAGAACTTCTTCATTCAAAATTTATACAAATTGTACAGAGAATTGACCCTTTCTTAACTTCAACATTTTTATCTTGTGAACAATGTTTCTTTCGCGCAATCTCTTCTGTGTGGACTTTGTACACTGAAAAACATATCCACGCCCATCATAATTATTCACGAGACACTGTTCCATGATGTCAGAGTCAACCCATTCTGGGCACCTTCCAGGTCGTCTTTATTTCTAGCTTGTTTCACAGATCTCACAAAGTTTGGGCTAGCGATCTTGAAATTAAGCCATTATTTCTGGAATAAATAAGTGTACCAATGCATCATCAGGGTTTCAAATGTGGGGCAAGACAAATCATGGGACTTGTTCTGAAAAGCAACCATTTCTGTTCCTGGGACAGAGCATCACATCACATTATGGCCTGGTCTGGAGTAAGCAGAACGTCCAGAGCTGCCGAATCGTTGAAGTACAAAGGTTAGTGATCGCTGTTGTGATGTCCAGAAGCTGTTTTCGGTCATAGGAAATTGTGGCGGAGACATTATGTACAAAAAAAAGTTTGGATCAGCGTAAGAAACACACAAAATAGCAGAATTGGTCAGGAGCCGTTAAGAAGGAAAAAAAGAAAAAAAAACTACAACCTTTCATTCGATAGAATGGATTTTGTTTTCTCATGATTTAGTAAATGAGAATATTGACTTGCATGGCACCGTACTGGTTGCGTTGCCATACTTCACATACTACAGGGGTCAAACGGGATGTTATTAAAATATGCCACAGGTTGACAAGCTTTTTTTAAAGGACAATCAGAGCGTAGATTCTCCCTCTGTTCGTCTGCTATCACTCTCTTCTCTCTGTCTAGTAATATTCCTCTGAACAGGGTCACAGTCTGGGAGACACACACACACACACGCACACGCACGCACGCACGCACGCACGCACGCACGCACGCACGCACGCACGCACGCACACACACACACACACACACACACACACACACACACACACACACACGTGTCTCTCTGTGGTGGGAGAGAGAGAGTGGAGCCAGTGGGACTGTGATGTGCTCCTGATTGTCAGACTGCGTGCCAGCCCTGATGCATCTGCACCTCCTTCTCCCATCATCCCCTCCTCCCATCATCCCCTCCTCCCATCACTCCATCTCCCCCCATCCTATCTCAGCCCTATCACTGCCATTGCTCTGCACTGCTCCAATCTACCTGTCTTTGTCTTGTTTGGATGATGCTATCCTGTCTCTGGATGTGGTTAAAACTATACTGCATCTGTCTCCAGACTCAGTATAACACAGTTTAACATGATGGTGCGGAGAAAACACTGAGAAAGTGAGTCACCGTGCATACGGCATGTCTACTGCTTTTGGTCCAGAAACGTACAGGTTGTGTACTTACTGTTCCCCTTAACGTGCACACACACACACACACACACACACACACACACACACACACACACACACACACACACACACACACACACACACACACACACACACACACACACACACACACACACACACACACACACACACACACACACACACACACACACACACACAGTCCTCTGTCAGGGTCCAGCTGTGTAAATAAGTACATACATTTAGAAGTCCCCCGGAATTAGACTGTCAGGCTGGGTAGCTGCAGGTAATAAGTGTAATTAATGAACATTCATTACCAACACGTCATGTTGTTCTGTTACATGGCCACTCACTCATGGCAACTCCAAGGTCAACACAGTAACACAGTTCATAATTACAGTGTCAGAACTCACAAATTGTGTGTGTGTGCATACGTGCGCACATGCGTGTTTGTTTGAGCGTAAAATGCGTGTTTGTTTGAGCGTAATGCATGTCTGTCTATGTATGTGCCTCCCACATTGCTCTCATATCGACAAATACCAACAGATGCCAATACAGAGTTGATCAAATCAAATCAAATGTATTTATATAGCCCTTCTTACATCAGCTGATATCTCAAAGTGCTGTACAGAAACTTAGCCTAAAACCCCAAACAGCAAGCAATGCAGGTGTAGAAGCACGGTGGCTAGGAAAAACTCCCTAGAAAGGAAGAAACCTAGGAAGAAACCTAAAGAGGAACCAGGCTATGAGGGGTGGCCAGTCCTCTTCTGGCTGTGCCGGGTGGAGATTATAACAGAACATGGCCAAGATGTTCAAATGTTCATAAATGACCAGCATGGTCAAATAATAATCACAGTAGTTGTCGAGGGTGCAGCAAGTCAGCACCTCAGGAGTAAATGTCAGAATGTCAGTTGGCTTTTCATAGCCAATCATTAAGAGTATCTCTACCGCTCCTGCTGTCTCTAGAGAGTTGAAAACAGCAGGTCTGGGACAGGTAGCACGTCCGGTGAACAGGTCAGGGTTCCATAGCCGCAGGCAGAACAGTTGAAACTGGAGCAGCAGCACGGCCAAGTGGACTGGGGACAGCAAGGAGTCATCATGCCAGGTAGCCCTGAGGCATGGTCCTAGGGCTCAGCTCCTCCGAGAGAGAGAAAGAGAGAAAGAGAGAATTAGAGAGAGCATACTTAAATTCACAAAGGACACTGGATAAGACAGGAGAAGTACTCCAGATATAACAGACTGACCCTAGCCCCCAGACACATAAACTACTGCAGTATAAATACTGGAGGCTGAGACAGGAGGGGTCTGGAGACACTGTGGCCCCATCCGATGATACCCCCAGACAGGGCCAAACAGGAAGGATATAACCCCACCCACTTTTCCAAAGCACAGCCCCCACACCACAAGAGGGATATCTTCAACCACCAACTTACCATCCTGAGACAAGGCCGAGTATAGCCCACAAAGATCTCCGCTACGGCACAACCCAAGGGGGGGCGCCAACCCAGACAGGAAGATCACGTTAGTGACTCAATCCACTCAAGTGACGCACCCCTCCTAGGGACGGCATGGAACAGCACCAGTAAGCCAGTGACTCAGCCCCTGTAATAGGGTTAGAGGCAGAGAATCCCAGTGGAGAGAGGGGAACCGGCCAGGCAGAGACAGCAAGGGTGGTTCGTTGCTCCAGAGCCCTTCCGTTCACCTTCACACTCCTGGGCCAAACTACACTCAATCATATGACCCACTGAAGTGATGAGTCTTCAGTAAAGACTTAAAGGTTGAGACTGAGTCTGCATCTCTCACATGGGTAGGCAGACCATTCCATAAAAATGGAGCTCTATAAGAAAAAGCCCTGCCTCCAGCTGTTTGCTTAGAAATTCTAGGGACAATTAGGAGGCCTGCATCTTGTGACCGTAGCATACATGTAGGTATGTACGGCAGGACCAAATCGGAAAGATAGGTAGGAGCAAGCCCATGTAATGCTTTGTAGGTTAGCAGTAAAACCTTGAAATAAGCCCTTGCCTTAACAGGAAGCCAGTGTAGAGAGGCTAGCACTGGAGTAATATGATCCAATTTTTAGTTCTAGTCAGAATTCTAGCAGCCGTATTTAGCACTAATTGAAGTTTATTTAGTGCTTTATCCGGGTCGCTGGAAAGTAGAGCATTGCAGTAGTCTAACCTAGAAATAACAAAAGCATGGATTAATTTTTCTGCATCATTTTTGGACAGAAAGTTTCTGATTTTTGCAATGTTACGTATATGGAAAAAAGCTGTCCTTGAAACAGTCTTGATATGTTCGTCGAAAGAGAGATCAGGGTCCAGAGTAACGCCGAGGTCCTTCACAGTTTTATTTGTCAGATTCAACAGAAGATCTCTTTGTTTCTTGGGACCTAGAACAAGCATCTGTTTTGTCCGAGTTTAAAAGTAGAAAGTTTGCAGCCATCCACTTCCTTATGTCTGAAACACAGGCTTCTAGCGAGGGCAATTTTGGGGCTTCACCATGTTTCATTGAAATGTACAGCTTATGTTTTCGAATGACATACCCAAGAGGTAAAATATATAGTGAAAACAATAGTGGTCCTAAAACGGAACCTTGAGGAACACCGAATTTTACAGTTGATTTGTCAGAGGACAAACAATTCACCAAGACAAACTGATATCTGTCACGCCTTGGTCATTGTATCTTGTGTTTTTGTTATATGTTTGGGTAGGCCAGGGTGTGACATGGGTTTATATGTTGTATTTCGTATTGGGGTTTGTATTAATTGGGAGTGTGTATTAGTAGGGGTGTGTCTAGTTAGGCTTGGCTGCCTGAGGCGATTCCTAATTGGAGTCAGCTGATTCTAGTTGTCTCGGATTGGGAACCGTATTTAGGTAGCTTGAGTGCGCGTTGTATTTCGTGGGCGATTGTACCTGTCTCTGTGTAAGTCACCAGATAGGCTGTATTAGTTTCACTCGTTTGTTGTTTTTGTATTTTCAGTTATTTTCATGTACCGCATTTTTCTTTATTAAAAGTCATGAGTAACCTACACGCTGCATTTCGGTCTGACTCTCTACAAACAACAGACGAAACAACATTACAGAATCGCCCACCACCATTCACAGACCGAGCAGCGTGTGAACTGGCAGGAGCTAAAGGAGGGCGATATGGACGGCAGAAGCAGGGATTATACGACGTGGGAAGAAATCGACAGGTGGGCGGCCGACCCAGAGCGAGTGCAGGAGCCCGTCTGGGATTCCCTACAGCAATGCGAAGAGGGCTATACACGTATGGAATCGAGAAGGAAAGCATTGCTATACAGAGCGAAAACTGAAGGTAAAAGGGGAAAGCGCAGAGAGAGAGTGGCTGAGTCAGGAAACAGACCTGAGCCTACTCTCCCTGTTAATTGTGAAGAGCAGTTGCAATGGGAGAGAATGCATCATTTGGAGATTTAGACATGGGAGGAGGAATTAGACGGTCAAGGACCCTGGGAGCAGCCGGGAGAATATCGCCGTCCCAAGGAGGAAATAGAGCAGCTAAAGCGGAGAGGCGCATGTATGAGGAGGCGACGCGGTTGGAAACCGGAAAGTCACCCCCAAAAAAATATTGGGGGGGGCTAAAGGGGAGAATAGTTATGCCAGGTAGGAAACCTGCGCATACTCCCTGTGCTCACCGTTGGGCTAGAGAGACCGGGCAGGCACCGTGTTATGCTATGGAGCGCACAGTGTTTCCAGTGCGGGTGCAGAGCCAGCTGCGACACATACCAGCCCTTCCTATTGGCCGGGCTAGAGTGGGCATCGAGCCAGGTAAGCTTGGGCAGGCTCGGTGCTCTAGAGCTCCAGTGCGCCTGCACGGTCCGGTCTATCCAGAGCCACCTCTACACACCAGTCCTCCGGTAGCAGCTCCCCGCACCAGGCTTCCTGTGCTTGTCCTCGCGCCAGTACCACCAGTTCCAGCACCACGCACCAGGCCTCCAGTGCGCCTCGCCTGTTCAGCGCAGCCAGTGCTTTTCTCCCCTCCTGCGCTGCCGGAGTCTCCCACTTGTTTAGTGCAACCAGAGCTGTTCTCTTCTCCTGCGCTATCGGAGTCTCCCGCTTGTTTAGCGCAGCCAGAGCCTTTCTCCTCTCTTGCGCTGCCGGAGTCTCCTGTCTGTCCAGCGCCACCAGTGCTACCAGTCGGCCCAGCGCGTCCAGTGCGCCTCGCCTGTTCAGCGCAGCCAGAGCTTTTCTCCTCTCCTGCACCGTTGGAGTCTCCCGCCTGTTCAGCTCAGCCAGAGCCTTTCTCCTCTCCTGCGCTGCCGGAGTCTCCTGTCTGCCCAGCGCCGCCAGTCGGCCCAGCGTCACCAGTCTGCCAGGATCCACCAGAAGTGCCAGTCTGCCAGGATCCGCCAGAAGTGCCAGTCTGCCAAGATCTTCTAGATCGGCCAGACAACCTTAATCATCCAGGTCCACCAGCCAGCCAGGATTTACCAGAGCCTACTACCTGCCTGAGCTTCCTCTCAGTACTGGGCTCCCTCTCAGTACCGGGCTTCCCCTCAGTACCGAGCTGCCCCTCTGTCCCGAGCTGCCCCTCTGTCCCGAGCTGCCCCTCTGTCCCGAGCTGCCCCGCTGTCCCGAGCTGCCCCTCTGTCCCGAGCTGCCCCTCTGTCCCGAGCTGCCCCTCTGTCCCGAGCTGCCCCTCGGTCCCGAGCTGCCCCTCGGTTATGTGGGGATCAGGGTGAGGACTATTAGGCCATGGTCGGCGGAGAAGGTGGATTATCCTAGGACGCGAAGGGGAGGAACTAGGACATTTATGGAGTGGGGTCCACGTCCCGAGCCAGAACCGCCACCATGGACAGACGCCCACCCGGACCCTCCCTATGCTCTTGAGGTGCGTCCCGGAGTCCGCACCTTAGGGGGGGGTTCTGTCACGCCTTGGTCATTGTATCTTGTGTTTTTGTTATATGTTTGGGTAGGCCAGGGTGTGACATGGGTTTATATGTTGTATTTCGTATTGGGGTTTGTATTAATTGCGAGTGTGTATTAGTAGGGGTGTGTCTAGTTAGGCTTGGCTGCCTGAGGCGATTCCTAATTGGAGTCAGCTGATTCTAGTTGTCTCGGATTGGGAACCGTATTTAGGTAGCTTGAGTGCGCGTTGTATTTCGTGGGCGATTGTACCTGTCTCTGTGTTAGTCACCAGATAGGCTGTATTAGTTTCACTCGTTTGTTGTTTTTGTATTTTCAGTTATTTTCATGTACCACATTTTTCTTTATTAAAAGTCACGAGTAACCTACACGCTGCATTTCGGTCTGACTCTCTACAAACAACAGAGGAAGTTACATTACAATATCTTTCCGGCAGATAAGATCTAAACCAGGCCAGAACTTGTCAGTGTAGACCAATTTGTGTTTCCAATCTCTCCAAAAGAATTTGGTGATCGATGGTATCAAAAGCAGCATTAAGGTCTAGGAGCACGAGGACAGATGCAGAGCCTCGGTCTGACGCCATTAAAATGTAATTTACCACCTTCTCAAGTGCAGTCTCAGTGCTATGATGGGGTCTAAAACCAGACTGAAGCATTTCGTATACATTGTTATTATTGCCACTTTTAGTGAGTTTGGTACACATCCGGTGGTTAGAGAGCCGTTTATTATGTTCAACATAGGAGGGCCAAGCACAGGAAGCAGCTCAATCAGTAGTTTAGTTGGAATAGGGTCCAGTATGTAGCTTGAAGGTTTAGAGGCCATGATTATTTTCATCATTGTGTCAAGAGATATAGTACTAAAACACTTGAGTGTCTCCCTTGATCCTAGGTCCTGGCAGAGTTGTGCAGACTCAGGACAACTGAGCTTTGGAGGAACACTCAGATTTAAATAGGAGTCCGTAATTTGCTTTCTAATGATCATAATCTTTTTCTCAAAGAAGTTCATGAATTTATTACTGCTGAAGTGAAAGCCATCCTCTCTTGGGGAATGCTGCTTTTTATTTAGATTTGCGACAGTATCAAAAATACATTTTGGATTGTTCTTATTTTCCTCAATTAAGTTGGAAAAATAGGATGATCGAGCAGCAGTAAGGGCTCTTCGATACTGTACGGTACTGTCTTTCCAAGCTAGTCGGAAGACTTCCAGTTTGGTGTGGTGCCATTTCCGTTCCAATTTTCTAGAAGCTTGCTTCAGAGCTCTGATATTTTCTGTATACAAGGGAGCTAGTTTATTATGACAAATGTTTTTAGTTTTTAGGGGTGCAACTGCATATAGGGTATTGCGCAAGGTTAAATTGAGTTCTTCAGTTAGGTGGTTAACTGATTTTTGTCCTCTGATGTCCTTGGGTAGAAAGGGGGAGTCTTCAGATTAGCCTTAACGTCGGTAGCTCTGCCCCCCGGTAAACAGCGTATGATTGCTAGATTCGTTTTAAGTCTAATACTGCGGGTAATGGAGTCGCTAATGACAAGGGTTTTCAATTTGTCCGAACTAACGGTGGGAATCTTCGGCATCTCAGACCCGTAACGGGAGGATGAGAGACAAGAGAAGGCTCGGCCTCAGACTCCGACTTGCTGCTTAATGGGGAAAACCGGTTGAAAGTTTCTGTCGGCTTAATGAGCGACACCGGTTGAGCATTCCTACAGCATTTCCCTCCAGAAGCCATGAGAAAATTGTCCGGCTGCGGGGACCGTGCGAGGGGATTTATACTAATGTTACTATCTGTACTTACTGGTGGCACATACGCTGTTTCATCCTATCATACACTGAAATTACCCTTGCCTAACGATTGCGTCTGAAGTTGGGCTTGCAGCACAGCTATCCTCGCCATAAGGCGATCGTTCTCCTGTATATTATGAGTACAGCGACTGCAATTAGAAGGCATCATGTTAATGTTAATAGTTAGCTTCGGCTGTTGGAGATCCTGATGAACCATGTCCAGATAACATGTAAACAAGTCTGCAAGTTGTGACTTGAAATGATTGATCAGTTGATCAGTCCATTCAGAAGGTATACCTAGCAATTTGTATAAAACAAATTAGTTCTGGTTCTCCCAAGTTGCGCAGAGGTGTTCGATCCCAGGCTGTGTCACAACTGGCTATGACCGGGAGACCCATAGGGCGGCGCACAATTGGCTCAGCGTTGTCCGGGTTAGGGCAGGGTTTGGCTGGGAGAGGGGGGGGGGTTACTTGGCTCATCGCACTCTAGCAACTCCTTGTGGCGGGCCAGCTGCCAGCAGGCGGACGTCAGTCATCAGTTGAACTGTGTTTCCTCTGACACATTGGTGCGTAATTTAATTTATTCTTATTTGTCTTTGTATAGGCCCTACAGCTGTTCAAAGGAGACCTGGCAATCCCTCCCAATCTGGAAACCTGTTCAAGAGCTGTGCCACAAATGGAGAGAGAGAGAGAGAGAGAGAGAGAGAGAGAGAGAGAGAGAGAGAGAGAGAGAGAGAGAGAGAGAGAGAGAGAGAGAGAGAGAGAGAGAGAGAGAGAGAGAGAGAGAGAGAGAGAGAGAGAGAGAGAAGTAGGGTTGCAAAGGGAGTGTATATTACTGCAAACTTTTGAAGTTTACCAGTAAACTCACAGAACTTTGGTAACTTTCAAGGAATATATGGATTTTTTTCAGTTAATATCTAGTGGCCTTTTTGGGTACTTCAGTTTATCACAGTTGTCTGTAATTGCAGTATCTCTGGTCAACTTAGTGAATAGCATTGGTGTTTTAAACAAACTTTTATTCAACCAAACTGTTGGCAGTTGTGTGAAAACTGTCACGCCCTGACCATAGTAAGCTGTTTATGCTCTATGTTGGGTTGGGGCGTGATAGTGACGAGGGTGGGTCATCTAGGTTTTTGTATGTCTATGTTGGCCTGATATGGTTCCCATTCAGAGACAGCTGTTTATCATTGTCTCTGATTGGGGATCATATTTAGGTAGCCATTCCCTCCTTTGTGTTTGTGGGATCTTGTCTACATTGAGTTGCCTGAGTGCACACCAGTAGCTTCACGTTTCGTTTAAACTTTATTGTTTTGTTTGACTGTGACGACTTCCACTGAAGATGGCTCCTCTCCTTTTTCGGGCGGCATTCGGCGATCGAATGTCACCGGCTTTCTAGCCATCGCCGCTCCATTTCTCATTTATCCATTTGTTTTGTCTTGTTCCATTACACACCTGGTTTTCATTCCAATATTACTGCATGTATTTCGTCCTCTGTTCCCCACCATGTCTTTGTGTGCAATTGTTTATTGTTATGTGGATTTTGTCAGGCGCTATACTTTTGCTATGTCCTGTGTTTTTGGCACATTATTGTTCTTATGTGCTGTTATTTTTGGAACAGAATTAAAGTGCGCCTGTTTATTACACTCTGCTCTCCTGCACCTGACTTCACCTCTCGTACACACCCCTGACAATGACCAACGTTACCATAGATTGCCATAGATTACCTCTTAATTACCAAAATTACCGAAGACTTTCACTTTGGTAAATTACTGGTAAGTATGCAACTCTAATTCTAAGTAATGGCATACAGCACCTTGAGAAAGTATTCACACACCTTTACTTTTTCCACATGTTGTTGTCCTTAACAAATTGCATAATAAGTTGCATGGACTCATTCTGTGTTCAATAATAGGGGTTAACATCTCTGTACCCCACACATAATATTATCTCTAAGGTCCCTCGATCGAGTAGCGAATTTCAAGTACAGATTCAACCACGGATACCAGGGAGTTTTTTCAATGCCTTGCGAAACAGGGCACTTGTCACGCCCTGATCTGTTTCACCTGTCCTTGTGCTTGTCACCGATCTTCCCCATTATCCCCTGGGTACTTATACCTGTGTTCTCTGTTTGTCTGTTGCCAGTTGGTCTTGTTTGTTCGTCAACCAGCATTTGACTCTTGCCTGTCCTGACTCTGAGCCTGCCTGCTGTCCTGTGCCTTTGTCCCTACTCTGGATTATCGACCTCTGCCTGACCTGTACCTTGGCCCCAGTACTCTGGATTATCAACCCCTGCCTGACTTGACCTGTCGTTTGCCTGCCTCTGTTGGTTTATTTCTCTATTTGGTTAGGTCAGGGTGTGATTTGGGATGGGCATTCTAAGTTGTCTATTTCTTTGTTTTTGGCCGTGTATGGTTCCAATCAGAGGTCTATCATCGTGTCTGATTGGGGATCATACTTAGGCAGCCCTTTTTCCCACTTTCTGTTGTGGGATCTTGTTTTTGTTTGTTGCTGGTTTAGCACTACAGTACTTTATGTGTCGTTTATCTTTCTTGTTTTTTTGGTGTTCACTTAATAAATTTCAAAATGTACGCCTACCACGCTGCACCTTATGGCAAGACTTGAAAATGGCTGTCTAGCAATGGTCAACAATCAACTTGACATAGCTTGAAGATTTAAAAAAAGAAATAAATGCCAAATATTGTAAAATCCAGGTGTGTAAAGCTCTTAGAGACTCACAGCTGTAATCGCCAGGAAAGGTGCTTCTACAAAGTATTTACTCAGGGGTGTAAGTACTTCTGTAAATTAGATATTTCTGTATTTAATTTTCAATAAATTTGCAAACATTTCTGAAAACTTATTTTCATTTTGTCATTATGGGGTATAGTGTGTGAATGGGTGAGACAAAAAAGTATATTTAATCCATTTTAAATTCAGGCTGGAACACAACAAAATGTGGACTAAGGGGTATGAATACATGAATACTGAAGTAGAGCACACCCATGTGAAGAGAGTCAAGGCCATACAGTGCTCTGTAAGTCACCCTTTCAACCTGCATTCACCAGACTGCAACCCCTAAACCTCAGCTCCACTGTACCTTTTCAATAGGGAGAGTGAGAAGGAAAGAGAGATGGTATGGGGAAACAGAGGGGAGAAAGATAAATTGAGAAAGAGAGAGCCTGAAGGCCCCTGGCGTAACTCAATATACCCAGTGCAACATTTAAACCAACCTAACCTAAACACACCATCTATCTCTCTCTCTCTCTCTCTCTCTCTCTCTCTCTCTCTCTCTGGCAGTAGTAGTATTAGCGCTGAGACCCCACAGACAGAAGTAGTCTTAAGAGGCAGAACGTGGCAGAACACATGTCTGAACAAAGCAGGCCACTTGAGCTGAGTGAGTCTCTAAGTGGAAGGGGATATTGCAGTAACGTGATCCTCCAAATGGGGTTATGAGAAGAGACAGGGAGTGAACGGCACCGCCTCCCTCCCTCCCACCCTCCCACCCTCTGCCCCTCGCCAACCCCCCCCCCACCCCCCAACCCCCACTCACTAAATCCATCCCTCCATTCCTCTGTCCCTCTCTCCCTCTGTCCATCACTCCTTCCTCCCTTCCTCCCTCCCTTTCTCCCTCTCTCCCACCCTCTGCCCCTCTGTCCATCACTCCTTCCTCCCTTCCTCCCTCCCTCTCTCCCACCCTCTCCCCCTCTGTCCATCACTCCTTCCTCCCTCCATTTCTCCCTCTCTCCCACCCTCTCCCCCTCTGTCCATCACTCCTTCCTCCCTCCCTTTCTCCCTCTCTCCCACCCTCTCCCCCTCTGTCCATCACTCCTTCCTCCCTCCCTTTCTCCCTCTCTCCCACCCTCTGCCCCTCTGTCCATCACTCCTTCCTCCCTCCCTTTCTCCCTCTCTCCCACCCTCTGCCCCTCTGTCCATCACTCCTTCCTCCCTCCCTTTCTCCCTCTCTCCCACCCTCTCCCGCTCTGTCCATCACTCCTTCCTCCCTCCCTTTCTCCCTCTCTCCCACCCTCTCCCCCTCTGTCCATCACTCCTTCCTCCCTCCCTTTCTCCCTCTCTCCCACCCTCTGCCCCTCTGTCCATCACTCCTTCCTCCCTCCCTTTCTCCCTCTCTCCCACCCTCTCCCCCTCTGTCCATCACTCCTTCCTCCCTCCCTTTCTCCCTCTCTCCCACCCTCTGCCCCTCTGTCCATCACTCCTTCCTCCCTTCCTCCCTCCCTCTCTCCCACCCTCTCCCCCTCTGTCCATCACTCCTTCCTCCCTCCATTTCTCCCTCTCTCCCACCCTCTGCCCCTCTGTCCATCACTCCTTCCTCCCTTCCTTCCTCCCTCCCTCTCCCACCCTCTCCCCCTCTGTCCATCACTCCTTCCTCCCTCCATTTCTCCCTCTCTCCCACCCTCTCCCCCTCTGTCCATCACTCCTTCCTCCCTCCCTTTCTCCCTCTCTCCCACCCTCTCCCCTCTGTCCATCACTCCTTCCTCCCTCCCTTTCTCCCTCTCTCCCACCCTCTGCCCCTCTGTCCATCACTCCTTCCTCCCTCCCTTTCTCCCTCTCTCCCACCCTCTGCCCCTCTGTCCATCACTCCTTCCTCCCTCCCTTTCTCCCTCTCTCCCACCCTCTCCCGCTCTGTCCATCACTCCTTCCTCCCTCCCTTTCTCCCTCTCTCCCACCCTCTCCCCCTCTGTCCATCACTCCTTCCTCCCTCCCTTTCTCCCTCTCTCCCACCCTCTGCCCCTCTGTCCATCACTCCTTCCTCCCTCCCTTTCTCCCTCTCTCCCACCCTCTCCCCCTCTGTCCATCACTCCTTCCTCCCTCCCTTTCTCCCTCTCTCCCACCCTCTGCCCCTCTGTCCATCACTCCTTCCTCCCTCCCTTTCTCCCTCTCTCCCACCCTCTCCCCCTCTGTCCATCACTCCTTCCTCCCTCCCTTTCTCCCTCTCTCCCACCCTCTCCCCCTCTCTCCATCACTCCTTCCTCCCTCCCTTTCTCCCTCTCTCCCACCCTCTCCCCCTCTGTCCATCACTCCTTCCTCCCTCCCTTTCTCCCTCTCTCCCACCCTGTGCCCCTCTGTCCATCACTCCTTCCTCCCTTCCTTTCTCCCTCTCTCCCACCCTCTGCCCCTCTGTCCATCACTCCTTCCTCCCTCCCTTTCTCCCTCTCTCCCACCCTTTCCCCCTCTGTCTCAGGTAGAATCCATTTCTTTACCAAAGGAGTGAACTGTTCTTATCTCTCTGTTCCTACAGTCGCCACCTCGATTTGGGATCAGCTCAAACTGTCTCTCTTCTCTACACTCTCTATCTGTCTTTCTGTCAGGCTCTAGACATCACTACTCATCTCTGGACAAACACATCTGACTTCTACACACAGTTAACATGTACACACATGCACTCTCGCTGATAACAGGTCAGTGAGGCGCTGACTGGATGGCTTGTGCTCTGAAATGTTTGCATATTGCTATTCTGTGGCATGCTGATGATTGAAAATATATTTGAAAAAACATGTCATCATAATGTCCTTTTTGAACTTTTTCTGTTTGTTATGTAGCTATGTCTGCAGGGGTAGAATATCAACGATGACATCTGTTATATTGGCCATGTTCTTGGTCCAGTTTATTTTGTGTTATGCATCATACAGAGCATTCAAACAGCAAGAGAGTAATACACTTTACTGGACACTTTAAAGGAGATACACGTCTAACATGTGAGACGCCTCTGATCCCTACATCTAGCCGTCTTTTGGACAGCACGACGGCTACTGCTGCAAATACAGTTGATCCCTGGCCCAAGTGGACTGGTACACAACACATGTACTGATAGAGCACATGGAGGGAGATGCATCTACAGAGCAGTTATGTACTGAGGGGCTCGAGATCACATGAACACTGAGATCTAGATGAAGGCTACTACTGTACTCCATGTGCCTCCAATAGTCCTTAGCAGATAACCAGCTGGCGACCGATGGCTCATTGCCACTAAAACAGAAGGGGAAAAAACTAAAAACGAGTCGTGCCATGGCCACCTCTGATGCCTGCATCAAAGCTCACTTTACGGAAGAGTTCATTGCCAGCTAGTCATTTTCTGACACTTTTACAGGAGAGTTGTCAGGGGTCGGGCTGCCAAGCCATGGCCAGGTGAAAAGTGTGATGATTGGTTGTTGGCAGTCGCCACGGCATCACAAGAGCTGGCTGCAGACCAGAGATCCATGTAAAACCTTTCCTATTAGGAGTGTGTGTGTGTGTCCATGCGTGTGTGTGTGTGTGTGTGTGTGTGTGTGTGTGTGTGTGTGTGTGTGTGTGTGTGTGTGTGTGTGTGTGTGTGTGTGTGTGTGTGTGTGTGTGTGTGTGTGTGTGTGTGTGTGTGTGTGTGTGTGTGTGTGTGTGTGTGTGTGTGTGTGTGTGTGTGTGTGTGTGTGTTCATGCATGTTTCCCAATATACTGTTCAGGAAATTGTGCCAGTCAGCACTTCCTTCCCAGTAGGAGTGTGATGGGGAAGCTGACCTAACAGTACGGCACTCCTCTCGTCTGCGTCCAACCCACACTAACACATACCCATGCACACAGAGCTGCTAGGAATTATACAAGAGTGTTGGACTGAGATCTCTGAGATCTCAACAAGTTTGTACTATATAAAAGATTAAAGTGGAATTAGATTGAAGATGAGTGTGTGTTTGTCTCCACTCCATAGTTCTGACATCTGAAGAGTGATGTTGCCAGGGGCTACAAAGCAAGATGAGCAGAGAGACAGTGATGAAGACCCTGAAGGCCGTGTGAAGATGACAGAGGGAGAGCAACCTATGACCCATCCTAGATATTCATCTAATCAGGTTAACAGGGCTTTCCGTCAATCATCTGTGATAGATAGATAACTGTATGGTGGACAGGCTCCATTTTGATGTTTTGTGCTTGGCTTTTCAAGGCAAACAGAGAGTACTCTATGTAGTTCTAATGAGGAGCCTGGGGGCCGTTTTCAGTTAATAAGTACATCAATCTCTCTTTGATCTGCTCAGAAAGCAACTGAATCCAACCATAGCTGTGTTCCCATCCCTCACTCTACCCAGACACCTAATCGATAGGCCCTTTGATTGAAGTCCAAATGGTGTTTGTAGTTGTTATTCTCTCTCTCTGGCTTTTATTTTCAATGCCTCTGAAAACCCTCAAGGTTTTTCATCTTTTGGTCCTTTTGTTAGAGGGATGATCCACCTCTCCACTCTCAGACTTCCCTCACCTCCATTCCCTCCCTTCCACCCTCACCTCCTCACCCCCTTAGAAACCGAGAGAGACCAGGTCAGGTCCCGTCTGATTGTCAGCAAACACCATCCTCCCTCTCAGAGGTAACTCTATCCCTCTTTTGTCACCTGCTGTAAGTGGTAGCTGCAGACAGACAGGCGTGACATCTAGTTGGCCTGTCACTGCGAGTCTCTGTGCGTGTGTGTAATTTTTCAACATCTTACATAAATTCAACTTTATTTAACGTGGTGGCTGCTTTCCAATCTCCTGCAAATGGAGGGCAAGCTTTTAAGAGATTATACACCTGGTGCTTAAGACGAGAACAAAACAGAACCAGTAGCAGCCAGAACAGGTAACTGCCAATATAAAGGAAACACAACCAGTTCCTTAATAGGGCGTTGGGCCACCATGAGCCACTAGAACAGCTTCAATGCGCCTTGGCATAGATTCTACAAGTGTCTGGAACTCAATTGGAGGGAGTTGTTCTCAACTAGCCTACCTGGTTAAATAAAGGTGAAATAAAAAAATAAAAAAACATGACACCATTCCTCCACAATAAATTCTATGATATGGTGTTTTGTTGATGGTGGTGGAAAACACTGTCTCAGGCTCCACTCCAGAATCTCCCATAAGTGTTCAATTGGGTTCAGATTTGGTGACTGAGACAAATACACACACACACACACACACACACACACACACACACACACACACACACACACACACACACACACACACACACACACACACACACACACACACACACACACACACACACACACACACACACACACACACACACACCCTATGCTCCTTTGAGACCCCTCTTTCAGAGTCACTGAGATCCCTACGCATGTGGGCTGTTAATGGTTTCATTATGTTCAGAACCACACCTGTGTTGAAGCACCTGCTTTCAATATACTTTGTAACCTGCATTTACTGAATTGTTTCCTTTATTCTGTCAGTTACCTGTAACTGATAGGTGAGAAGATCATCTGTCTCATAACTGGGTGATTCACATTCCATGAGTCCTTTACCATATAATGTACTGTAGATTTGCCAGCTACTGGTGAGCATCACTAACTAACTGAGCACTATCGCTGGATACATAATAGATAAAGATTGAAGGATTCATGTCCCCATGAATGCAAGACTATATCCTTATTACTCTCTCTCTCTCTCTCCCTCCCTCCCTCCCTCCCTCCTCTCCCTCCCTCCCTCCCTCCCTCCCTCCCTCCCTCCCTCCCTCCCTCCCTCCCTCCCTCCCTCCCTCCCTCCCTCCCTCCCTCCCTCCTCAGGGCTGTTTTCTGCTGTCATGACTTCCTGTCACCTGTGAGGTATGCCAGGGCGTGTGGCCAGGACAGGGCAGGGCCCAGCTGATGTGGATCCCCTAGCCAAACAAAGACCACTCTGACTGGTCAGGAATGTGACATGGAGGACGACCCTGTCCGTCTCTCATCAGCAGAACTATTCACGAGAGGAGAGGCATGGTGTCATTAGTCCAGAGTTAAAACAAATGGAAAAAAACACTGAACAAATTCTCAGACAGTCTTAGAAATTTGGAGCTTCAGTATACATTATGTCTGAGAAACAATCCGTGTTTATTTAATGGGGGCTTGGGTTATTAATATCATGAGAAGGATCATTCAATTCCCAAATGAACTGGATTCATGGGCCATCTCACTTTGTCAGGCTACATATAGCAATATCCTCAAAACAAACATTTAATAACAGTCTTACTATGACATCTTTTGAAAATGGTAAAAGAAGTATGCTGCTTTTTGTCTGGAATAATCTGTTATTTTTTCTTCAAAGAATCTGATGAAAATTGGCACATAAAAAGTAATGTGACCTCATAGAGAGGGGATTGCTCTATGTTGTGTCAACATCTCTCCGCAAGCTACTGGTCCGCAGCTGTACTGCTACTGGTCCGCAGCTGTACTGCTATTGGTCCGCAGCTGTACTACTACTGGTCTGGTCCACAGCTGTACTGCTACTGGTTTGGTCCACAGCTGTACTGCTATTGGTCCGCAGCTGTACTGCTACTGGTCTGGTCCGCAGCTGTACTGCTACTGGTCTGGTCTGCAGCTGTACTGCTACTGGTCTGTTCCGGAGCTGTACTGCTACTGGTCTGGTCCACAGCTGTACTGCTACTGGTCTGGTCCGCAGCTGTACTGCTACTGGTCTGGTCTGCAGCTGTACTGCTACTGGTCTGTTCCGGAGCTGTACTGCTACTGGTCTGGTCCACAGCTGTACTGCTATTGGTCCGCAGCTGTACTGCTACTGGTCTGGTCCACAGCTGTACTGCTACTGGTCTGTTCCGGAGCTGTACTGCTACTGGTCTGGTCCACAGCTGTACTGCTACTGGTCCGCAGCTGTACTGCTACTGGTCTGGTCCGCAGCTGTACTGCTACTTGTCTGGTCCGCAGCTGTACTGCTACTGGTCTGGTCCACAGCTGTACTGCTACTGGTCCGGAGCTGTACTGCTACTGGTCTGGTCCGGAGCTGTACTGCTACTGGTCTGGTCCGCAGCTGTACTGCTACTGGTCTGGTCTGCAGCTGTACTGCTACTGGTCTGGTCCACAGCTGTACTGCTACTGGTCCGCAGCTGTACTGCTAATGGTCTGGTCCGCAGCTGTACTACTACTGGTCTGGTCCGCAGCTGTACTGCTACTGGTCTGGTCCGCAGCTGTACTGCTACTGGTTCACAGCTGTACTGCTACTGGTCTGGTCCGCAGCTGCACTGTTACTGGTTCCCAGCTGTACTGCTACTGGTCTGGTCTGCAGCTGTACTGCTACTGGTCTGATCCGCAGCTGTACTGCTACTGGTTTGGTCCGCAGCTGTACTGCTACTGGTCTGATCCGCAGCTGTAAAAATTGGCACGTAAAAAGTAATGTGACCTCATAGAGAGGGGATTGCTCTATGTTGTGTCAACATCAGCTGTACTGCTACTGGTCTGGTCCGCAGCTGTACTGCTACTGGTCTGGTCCACAGCTGTACTGCTACTGGTCCGCAGCTGTACTGCTAATGGTCTGGTCCGCAGCTGTACTGCTACTGGTCTGGTCCGCAGCTGTACTGCTACTGGTCTGGTCCGCAGCTGTACTGCTACTGGTCTGGTCCGCAGCTGTACTGCTACTGGTTCACAGCTGTACTGCTACTGGTCTGGTCCGCAGCTGCACTGCTACTGGTTCCCAGCTGTACTGCTACTGGTCTGGTCTGCAGCTGTACTGCTACTGGTCTGATCCGCAGCTGTACTGCTACTGGTTTGGTCCGCAGCTGTACTGCTACTGGTCTGATCCGCAGCTGTACTGCTACTGGTCTGGTCCGCAGCTGTAAAAATTGGCACATAAAAAGTAATGTGACCTCATAGAGAGGGGATTGCTCTATGTTGTGTCAACATCAGCTGTACTGCTACTGGTCTGGTCCGCAGCTGTACTGCTACTGGTCTGGTCCACAGCTGTACTGCTACTGGTCCGCAGCTGTACTGCTAATGGTCTGGTCCGCAGCTGTACTGCTACTGGTCTGGTCCGCAGCTGTACTGCTACTGGTCTGGTCCGCAGCTGTACTGCTACTGGTCTGGTCCGCAGCTGCACTGCTACTGGTTCCCAGCTGTACTGCTACTGGTCTGGTCTGCAGCTGTACTGCTACTGGTC
The DNA here is from genome assembly GCF_021184085.1 of Oncorhynchus gorbuscha. Taxonomy (NCBI): domain Eukaryota; kingdom Metazoa; phylum Chordata; class Actinopteri; order Salmoniformes; family Salmonidae; genus Oncorhynchus; species Oncorhynchus gorbuscha. Next base: position 13,727,096 of record NC_060187.1, on the reverse strand, counting down.
TGATCCGCAGCTGTACTGCTACTGGTTTGGTCCGCAGCTGTACTGCTACTGGTCTGATCCGCAGCTGTACTGCTACTGGTCTGGTCCGTAGCTGTACTGCTACTGGTCTGGTCCGCAGCTGTACTGCTACTGGTCCACTGCTATGAGAATATTCAAAATATACATTGTTTTTAGTCTCCCTCAGGCAGGCTTTCTGGGATATGAATTCATTTGGATGATGTTCCGCCAAACAAATTAAAAGGTAGGATATGCCTTCCTCCATCCATCCTATACCTCCCTCCATCCATCCATCTATTCCTGCATCCTCTCTTTCTCACTTCCAACCTGCTTCCATCTCTCTCTCTCTCTCTCCCTCTCTCTCACAGAATTGAGTAACCTGGAGCGCAGGCTGTTATGTGGACAATGAAGCCTCATGGAAGGGTGGGTTTAACTCCTGTCCTGGGTGGTCTTGTCCTCACCAGTCACTGAGACATTACAGAGGTGTTGTCCTCACCAGTCATTGAGACATTACAGAGGTGTTGTCCTCAAAAACACACGCACATTCTCCGCCAATCACCATCCGGAAATACATTATCTGTGCGGGTGAGAAGTGGGGTGTTAGAGCAGAGAGAGACGTTAATAACCGAATCAATGAGGTGCTCATGCAGACATACACACACATCCTCGAGTGCCCTGTATGTCCAGCTCTCTCCTCTAATGTGTCTAGTTAATCGTCTCTGATTGGAAGTGAGGCACAGAGAATCAGCAGCCTCCACACTCCCTGATTCACTCCATGAAGATGACAATGTGTAGTCAGGAGGGCAAATATGATTAAAACATGACTACGTAGTGGAGGGCAGAGGACCACCCTGGATGGTACACCTGACTGAGCCAGCTCACATCCCCCACTACTGCCCCCCGGTGGAAGAACCATGCTACTAACTGTCAGCAACCAGACCAGATTGCCTCCAACACTTATGAAAGTACTTTGTCTTTGTGACCAAAACGTTTACTACAGTCTGCAAGGGAAGACTATAAAGTAACTTTGGTCAGATATCTATTCTACAACAAGGTCTGTCCTAATCTCTGCAGCTCTAATCTGCTGCATTCAAGCAGTGAGAAAGTCTGAGAAAGTCTACTACTACTGAGACACAACAGGGAGATTAGGGAGGAGCAGGGGTGACACAACACTAGGATATGATCTGTGTAAAGCTTTCCCACGACAAGGGTGTCTCCACCTGTGTGTGTGTGTGTGTGTGTGTGTGTGTGTGTGTGTGTGTGTGTGTGTGTGTGTGTGTGTGTGTGTGTGTGTGTGTGTGTGTGTGTGTGTGTGTGTGTGTGTGTGTGTGTGTGTGTGTGTGTGTGTGTGTGTGTGTGTGTGTGTGTGTAAAGATAAATGTACTTCTACTATCACCTGTCCTGCTGGCTCCAGTGTGAGGGTTGTATTTAGCTATAGATGGATATACCTGCATGGCACTGGATGTGTGGGTAGAGGTGCCCTGCTCTCCCTAACACAGGTAGAGAAGAGGGACTGGAAAATCACTATCTCACCCAGCACACACACATTCACTGGGGTGGTAACACAGAGTGTATGTGGAGATGTGTGTGAGATAGAGCATTATCTTGGTGTATGTGGAAACAATAGAGCGTGAGAGTCAGGCTGTGTTCATAGTTATGTTCAGATTGGCGTTGTGGTTGACTGGCAGCCACAGACAGGGCTCAGCTCAGGGCTCCAGGTACACACATAAACAACTTTATCACGGTCTTCCCTGGAGACTATCTGTACAATACACTGTCCTGAATGGGTTCTCTTCTCCACTGGCTCAAGAGTAGGGATAGTTAGAATCTGTCATTTTTTATGGTACATTTAGTGTCTGCATATTTATACGAGAAAAAAAGCTATTTGTGTTTTATGACAGCATTTGGTTGAATACATTTCTAAAGGCATTTTTTAAATGTCAATTCCCTGTAAATGTAGATTGTAATGGATATAGCGCATAACATACTCCTATATTGTAATGAACACGAGGTGAGACAGAGAGCTGGTTTCAAGCGCAGGGCCCAGCAGGTGTTTATTGTAAAGGACCACAGGACGAGGCAGGTAGCTGGGTCCAGGGGCAGGCAGAAGGTCATACACAGGGGGAGGCAGGTAGCTGGGTCCAGGGACAGGGAGAAGGTCATACACAGGGGGAGGCAGGTAGCTGGGTCCAGGGGCAGGGAGAAGGTCATACACAGGGGGAGGCAGGTAGCTGGGTCCAGGGGCAGGCAGAAGGTCATACACAGGGGGAGGCAGGTAGCTGGGTCCAGGGACAGGGAGAAGGTCATACACAGGGGGAGGCAGGTAGCTGGGTCCAGGGACAGGGAGAAGGTCATACACAGGGGGAGGCAGGTAGCTGGGTCCAGGGGCAGGGAGAAGGTCATACACAGGGGGAGGCAGGTAGCTGGGTCCAGGGGCAGGGAGAAGGTCATACACAGGGGGAGGCAGGTAGCTGGGTCCAGGGGCAGGCAGAAGGTCATACACAGGGGAGGCAGGTAGCTGGGTCCAGGGACAGGGAGAAGGTCATACACAGGGGGAGGCAGGTAGCTGGGTCCAGGGACAGGGAGAAGGTCATACACAGGGGGAGGCAGGTAGCTGGGTCCAGGGGCAGGGAGAAGGTCATACACAGGGGGAGGCAGGTAGCTGGGTCCAGGGGCAGGGAGAATGGTCATACACAGGGGGAGGCAGGTAGCTGGGTCCAGGGGCAGGCAGAAGGTCATACACAGGAGGAGGCAGGTAGCTGAGTCCAGGAGCAGGCAGAAGGTCATACACAGGAGGAGGCAGGTAGCTGGGTCCAGGGGCAGGCAGAAGGTCATACACAGGAGGAGGCAGGTAGCTGGGTCCAGGGGCAGGCAGAAGGTCATACACATGGGGTCCAAAAGGCAACAGTACAGGAAGGGAAAATGCTAGTAACATTGTCTAGGAGATCAGGCAATAGGAAGATAACAGGAAATCCGATAGGCTAAAGTACAGGCAGCGAATAGGCAAAAGGTGTCGTTAGTGAGGCAGGCAAAAACTATCATACATGGGAGTAGTAAGTCACAGGGGAAAAACCCAGAGCCCCGAAAGACTTGTGTCACAAAACAAACAATACCTCACAGTGATGGGATGCAAAAAACTGAACTAAATAGTGTGTGATAATGACATACAGGTGTGTGAACAGGTGATTGGGATATGGAGTGAGCTGCTTTCAGGGGATGTAGTTGTTTGAGAGTGTGAGTTGGAAGCAGACGTTACATATATAACATAACATACTCCTATATAGCATAACATACAGTACTTCTATATAGCATAACATACTCCTCTATAGCATAACATACTAATCTATAGCATAACATACTCATCTATAGCATAACATACTCATCTATAGCATAACATACTCATCTATAGCATACCATACTCATCTATAGCATACCATACTCCTCTATAGTATAACATACTCCTCTATAGCATAACATACTCATCTATAGCATAACATACTCATCTATAGTATAACATACTCATCTATAGTATAACATACTCATCTATAGCATAACATACTCCTCTATAGTATAACATACTCCTCTATAGCATAACATACTCATCTATAGCATAACATACTCATCTATAGTATAACATACTCCTCTATAGCATAACATACTCATCTATAGCATAACATACTCATCTATAGTATAACATACTCATCTATAGTATAACATACTCCTCTATAGTATAACATACTCCTCTATAGCATAACATACTCATCTATAGCATAACATACTCCTCTATAGCATAACATACTCATCTATAGTATAACATACTCATCTATAGCATAACATACTCCTCTATAGTATAACATAGTCCTCTATAGCATAACATACTCATCTATATTACAGAAAAACATCCATTTATGAAAAAGAAAATCCATTTACATTTCAAACATGCTATTTGATTAGATATTATTTTTACCGTTCCCTTTGATTCTCATCCACAACCACTCATGTTCCAAAGGTCATGTTAAAGTAATTAAAAGTTACACAGGAAGTTCATTAAATGTCTGTTCTAAATTCCAAATTCCACCTCTAGTGGATTCCTCTTCCCCCTCAGTTAATAAATATCAGCAGAGTTCATTAGTGGTCATACCTAAGTGGATTAGATAGTGTGTGAAAGAATAAACACTGGTTCTTGTTTGTTCTGTGTTGGATTAATCAGGGAGAAAATGGCTGAATTATACATTGCATGATGTTTAATTAGCAGGCTAGTTGGAGGGAACTTTGTAATTAGAACTCAACCTTGTGACGAAAGGTCAGAAGTCGTCGGTTGCCACGGCGCAGAGTAGGCCTGTCTACTACGGAAAGGGTGCTGCGCCACAGCATCGGCAAGCTTCCTGAATATTCAGCTGTTATTGGCTTTGATACTGAGCCACGTTCAGGGGGGAAAAATCTCTCTCTATTTTGCTCACACACCAGTTCTAAAGGAATTATATGGTGTGTATAGTTGCCATTAAAATGTGATGTTCTTTTCCATGGCTTTTCTGAATAATAACCATATTCAAACAAGGGAAAATCATTTGAAATGCTTCCATAATGGCCAGAGGATGTTTACTACATCAAAATGCTACCCTGACAACCTAAAAATGCCCTCTCTCTGTTCTCCAACCCAGAATGCAAAGGGGGGAAGAAGTGTATGTCTTGAAGTTAACGTGGTGGGACATTGTGATAGGAGACAGAGGGATGTGATTGACATAAGCCCGGGGTTCCTCACACACACAGAGACAGTCGCACACAAGAGCTCGCACACACATGCACCAACGCACATTCACACACAGAGACACACACAAAATCACACACTGAAGCCTACTAACCTGCCTGTAGACCTTCCCAATAACAACTCCACACACTAACACTAGCTGATACTCTGCAGGAAGCTATTCCATGTTATTACTTATTTTCTATTATTTTTCCTTAAATCAGGTTCCAACATGGGAAGGCAGAGTAGCAGAAGATCTCCAGCATTATTAACCTGTCTCTTTCCATGAGGGAGGCAGTGACACGGCGCAGACAAGCGCAGAGACACACAATGCTCAGAAGTCGTCAGACGGGGAGAGGGGGAAACAAAATGATTGCCTCAGAGCAGGCCAGATGGGAGAGGAACGAACGAAGGAAGACTGGAGGAAGGGAAAAGAAGTGAAACGAAATTAAAGGCCTTATGTGAGGAGACAAGTACAGGTTCTCCACAGCAGTGAGATTGTCATCACTGCTTTCCCGAGGGATCCACCCAACAAAATGTGCCATTTACAACGGGAAGCGTCTGTGTGTGTGCGTGTGTGTGTGTGCGTGCGTGTGTGTGTGGTGGACGTGTTTAAGTATACTTATTGGGACCAGAAGTCTCCACAAGTATAGTAACATAACAAAAATTTGACCAACTGGGGACATTTTGTTTGTCCCCACAAGGTCAAATTATATTTCTAGGGGGTTTAGGGGTTAAGTTTAGAATTAGTTTCAGGGGTTAGTTTTAGGGTTAGGAGCTAGGTTTTGGGGTTAAAGTTAGGAACAATAGGATTTTGAATGGGACTGAATTGTGTGTCCCCACAAGGTTAGTACAGATGGCAGGCTAACTCAAGCCCAGTTCTGCACAATGTGAAAACCTCATTTCGGGTTTCTACAGCACTGTGCAGCCAGTTAGCAGTGACTGTACTTCCTCAAAGTTTTCTCCCATTACTGTTAAATATGCATATCTGTCAACCCAGTAGACTACATCAGCCATCAGCAACACAAAGACGCTCCCAGATGGAGAACACTAAAGTACTCCAAGTATCATCTGCCTGTGTCTGCCTGCCTGACAAATGTAAGAACATTCTGAAAAATAAAGATTGATAACCGCCCTCAAAACCTATTAGGCCTATAACATAAACCCAAAACAAGACAAATTGCTCCATATGAAAACTCTAAATCAATATATAACACTACAACAGCCTCAGAATTAAATCAACAGCAGTCCCAAAAAATAAGGAAAAAAAACCTCACAAAGACACAAATAACTATTGACCAAGCAATAATTTCAAGCTATTGCAGCCTGGTCTCATAGACTAGACGCAACATAGTAAATGTAAACTCGGGACATTCAAGTTAGTATGATATGTTACGTTTGATATGGTTACATAAGACAGAAGGTTACTTAAGGCAAAAATGAAAGTAATATGGTTAGTCGGGGTTTATGGGGGGGGAGTAAAATACAAAAATCCAGTAATCCAAAGGTTGAGCTTGAATCTTATCACAGACAACTTTAGCATTTAGCTAATTAGCAACATATCATATGAAATGGATGATGGACATACACAAATTAATACATACCATACAAAACGTAACATACTGTGTTACATTTACCCGAGTCCAGGTTGGCCAAATATACAGTTGAAGTTGGCACGGTGGCTAGGAAAAACTCCAGAGAAAGGCAAAAACCTAGGAAGAAACCTAGAGAGGAACCAGGCTATGAGGGGTGGCCAGTCCTCTTCTGGTTGTGCCGGGTGGAGATTATAACAGAACATGGCCACGATGTTCAAATGTTCATAAATGACCAGCATGGTCAAATAATAATAATCACAGTAATTGTCGAGGGTGCAGCAAGTCAGCACCTCAGGAGTAAATGTCAGTTAGCTTTTCATAGCCGATCATTAGGAGTATCTCTACCGCTCCGTCTGTCTCTAGAGTAGAGGTCGACTGATTAATTGGAATGGCCGATTAATTAGGATATTTTTGGACACCGATTTGGCCGTTTTTTTTTTTACACTTTTATTTAATCTTTATTTAACTTGGCAAGTCAGTTAAGAACACATTCTTATTCTTAACGCTCTAACCACCTGCCTCTCATTGCACTCCACGAGGAGCCTGCCTGTTACGCGAATGCAGTAAGCCAAGGTAAGTTGCTAGCTAGCATTAAACGTATCTTATAAAAAAACAATCAATCAATCATAATCACTAGTTAACTACACATGGTTGATGATATTACTAGTTTATCTAGCGTGTCCTGCGTTGCACATAATCGATGTGGTGCATATTCGCGAAAAAGGACTGTCCTTGCTCCAATGTGTACCTAACCATAAACACCAATGCCTTTCTTAAAATCAATACACAGAAGTATATATTTTTAAACCTGCATATTTAGCTAAAAGAAAGTTTAGCAGGCAATATTAACTAGGTGAAATTGTGTCATTTCTCTTGCATTCATTGCATGCAGAGTCAGGGTATATGCAACAGTTTGGGCTGCCTAATTTGCCAGAATTGTACGTAATTATGACATAACATTGAATGTTGTGCAATGTAACAGGAATATTTAGACTTATGGATGCCACCCGTTAGATAAAATACAGAATGGTTCCGTATTTCACTGAAAGAATAAATGTCTTGTTTTTGAGATGATAGTTTCCGGATTCGACCATATTAATGACCTAAGACTCGTATTTCTGTGTGTTATTATGTTATAATTAAGTCTATGATTTGATATTTGATAGAACAGTCTGACTGAGCGGTGGTAGGCACCAGCAGGCTCGTAAGCATTCATTCAAACAACTTCATTGTGCTTCAAGCATTGAGCTGTTTATGACTTCAAGCCTATCAATTCCCGAGATTAGGCTGGTGTAACCGATGTGAAATGGCTAGCTAGTTAGCCAGGTGTGCGCTAATAGCGCTTCAAACGTCACTCGCTCTGAGACTTGGAGTAGTTGTTCCCCTGGCTCTGCATGGGTAACGATGCTGCGAGAATGGCTGTTGTCGATGTGTTCCTGGTTCGAGCCCAGGTAGGGGCGAGGAGAGGGGCGGAAGTTATACTGTTACACTGGCAATACTAAAGTGTCTATAAGAACATCCAATAGTCATGTCTCTCTATACAAATCATATAGAGAGAAATAGTCCTATAATTCCTAGAATAACTACAACCTAAAACTTTTTACCTGGGAATACTGAAGACTCATGTTAAAAGGAACCAACAGCTTTCATATGATCTCATGTTCTGAGCAAGGAACTGAAACGTTAGCTTTCTTACGTGGCACATGTTGCACTTTTACTTTCTTCTCCAACACTTTGTTTTTGCATTATTTAAGCCAAATAGAACATGTTTCATTATTTATTTTAGGCTAGATAGATTTTATTGATGTATTATATTAAGTAAAATAAGTGTTCATTCAGTATTGTTGTAATTGTCATTATTACAAATACATTTTAAAAATCATCCGATTAATCGGTATCGGCTTTTTTTGGTCCACCAATAATTGGTATTGGTATCAGTGTTGAAAAATCATAATCGGTCGACCTCTACTCTAGAGAGTTGAAAACAGCAGGTCTAGGACAGGTAGCGCGTCTGGTGAACAGGTCAGGGTTCCATAGCCGCAGGCAGAACAGTTGAAACTGGAGCAGCAGCACGGCCAGGTGGACTAGGGACAGCAAGGAGTCATCATGCCAGATAGTTCTGGGGCATGGTCCTAGGGCTCAGGTCCTCCGAGAGAGAGAAAGAAAGAGAGAATTAGAGAGAGCATACTTAAATTCACAAAGGACACCGGATAAGACAGGAGAAGTACTCCAGATATAACAGACTGACCCTAGTCCCCTGACATATAAACTACTGCAGCATAAATAAAGGAGGCTGAGACAGGAGGGGTCAGGAGACACTGTTGCCCCATCCGATGATACCCCGGACAGGGCCAAACAGGCAGGATATAACCACACCCACTTTGCCAAAGCACAGCCCCTACAGCACTAGAGGGATATCTTCAACCACCAACTTAACATCCTGAGACAAGGCCGAGTATAGCCCACAAAGATCTCCGCCACGGCACAACGCAGGGTGGGGCGCCAACCCAGACAGGAAGATCATGTCAGGGACTCAACTCACTCAAGTGACGCACCCAGTGTGTGCGTGTGCAAATGGCGTGAGGAGGTAAGGCAATAAATAGGCAATAGTAGCAAAGTCATTACAATTTAGCAAATTAACACTGGAGTGATAGATGTACAGATGATGATGTGCAAGTAGAAATACTGGTGTGCAAAAGATAGGCTAATTGACATCATTTGAGTCAATTGGAGGTGTACCTGTGAAAGTATTTCAAGGCCTACCTTCAAACTCATGTAATGATCTTCGTCTGTTGTTAGAAGAGAGGCAGACCGAAATGCAGCGTGTAGGTTACTCATGACCTTTAATAAAGATAAAGCGGTACATGAAATAATTGAAAATACAAAAACAAACAAGTGAAACAAATTACAGCCTATCTGGTGACTAACACAAAGACAGGTACAATCACCCACGAAATACAACGCGCACTCAGGCTACCTAAATACGGTTCCCAATCCGAGACAACTAGAATCAGCTGACTCCAATTAGGAATCGCCTCAGGCAGCCAAGCCTAACTAGACACACCCCTAATAATACACACTCCCAATTAATACAAACCCTAATACGAAATACAACAAATAAACCCATGTCACACCCTGGCCTACCCAAACATATAACAAAAACACAAGATACAATGACCAAGGCGTGACAGAACCCCCCTAAGGTGCGGACTCCGGGACGCACCTCAAGAGCATAGGGAGGGTCCGGGTGGGCGTCTGTCCATGGTGGCGGTTCTGGCTCGGGACGTGGACCCCACTCCATAAATGTCCTAGTTCCTCCCCTTCGCATCCTAGGATAATCCACCTTCTCCGCCGACCATGGCCTAATAGTCCTCACCCTGATCCCTACATAACTGAGGGGCAGCTCGGGACAGAGGGGCAGCTCGGGACAGAGGGGCAGCTCGGGACAGAGGGGCAGCTCGGGACAGAGGGGCAGCTCGGGATAGAGGGGCAGCTCAGGATAGAGGGGCAGCTCAGGATAGAGGGGCAACTCAGGATAGAGGGGCAACTCAGGATAGAGGGGCAACTCAGGATAGAGGGGCAACTCGGGATAGAGGGGCAACCCGGGACAGAGGGGCAGCCCGGGACAGAGGGGCAGCCCGGGACCGAAGCAGCCCGGTACTGAGGGAAAGCCTGGTACTGAGGGGAAGCCCGGTACTGAGGGGAAGCCCGGTACTGAGAGGAAGCTCGGTACTGAGAGGAAGCTCGGTACTGAGAGGGAGCCCAGTACAGAGAGGGAGCCCAGTACAGAGAGGGAGCCCAGTACAGAGAGGGAGCCTAGTACTGAGAGGAAGCTCAGTACTGAGAGGAAGCTCAGGCAGGTAGTAGGCTCCGGTAAATCCAGGCTGGCTGGTGGACCTGGATGATTCAGGTTGTCTGGCCGATCTAGAAGATCTTGGCAGACTGGCACTTCTGGCGGATCCTGACAGACTGGCACTTCTGGCGGATCCTGGCAGATTGGTGACGCTGGGCCGACTGGCGGCGCTGGGCAGACAGGAGACTCCGGCAGCGCAGGAGAGGAGAACAGCTCTGGCTGAGCTGAACAGGCGAGGCGCACTGGACGCGCTGGGCCGACTGGGAGCACTGGTGGCGCTGGACAGACAGGAGACTCCGGCAGCGCAGGAGAGGAGAACAGCTCTGGTTGCGCTAAACAAGCGGGAGACTCCGATAGCGCAGGAGAAGAGAACAGCTCTGGTTGCGCTAAACAAGCGGGAGACTCCGGCAGCGCAGGAGGGGAGAAAAGCACTGGCTGTGCTGAACAGGCGATGCGCACTGGACGCGCTGGGCCGACTGGGAACACTGGTGGCGCTGGACAGACAGGAGACTCCGGCAGCGCAGGAGAGGAGAACAGCTCTGGTTGCGCTAAACAAGCGGGAGACTCCGATAGCGCAGGAGAAGAGAACAGCTCTGGTTGCGCTAAACAAGCGGGAGACTCCGGCAGCGCAGGAGGGGAGAAAAGCACTGGCTGTGCTGAACAGGCGATGCGCACTGGACGCGCTGGGCCGACTGGGAACACTGGTGGCGCTGGACAGACAGGAGACTCCGGCAGCGCAGGAGAACAGCTCTGGCTGCGCTAAACAGCCGAGGCGCACTGGAGGCCTGGTGCGTGGTGCTGGAACTGGTGGTACTGGCGCGAGGACACGCACAGGAAGCCTGGTGCGGGGAGCTGCTACCGGAGGACTGGTGTGTAGAGGTGGCTCTGGATAGACCGGACCGTGCAGGCGCACTGGAGCTCTAGAGCACCGAGCCTGCCCAAGCTTCCCTGGCTCGATGCCCACTCTAGCCCGGCCAATAGGAAGAGCTGGTATGTGCCTCACCGGGCTATGCTCCCGCACTGAAAACACTGTGCGCTCCATAGCATAACACGGTGCCTGCCCGGTCTCTCTAGCCCAACGGTGAGCACAGGGAGTATGCGCAGGTCTCCTACCTGGCATAACTATTCTCCCTTCTAGCTCCCCCCCAATAATTTTTTTGGGCTGATTTTCCGGTTTCCTTGCCAACCGTGTTCCCTCGTATCGTCGGCTCCTATCTCCCGCTGCCTCTGCTCTCCTTAGTGCCTCCACCTGTTCCCATGTGAGGCGATCTCTTCCGGCCAATATCTCCTCCCAAGTGTAACAACCTTTACCTTCCAATATGTCTTCCCATGTCCATTCTCCAAATAATTCATCCTCCCTTTGCTGCTCCAGCTGTCGCTGCCTGTTTAAACCAGCGCCTCTCCGTTTTTTCCGGCGTGTCTTTTTCGTTGATTCGATTCGCCTGTAGCCCTCTTCGCATTGCTGTAGGGAATCCCAGGCGGGCTCCTGCACACGCACTGGGTCGGCTGCCCACCTGTCGATTTCTTCCCACGTCGTATAATCCCTGCTTCTGCCGTCCATATCGTCCTCCTTTAGCTCCAGCCAGTTCACACGCTGCTCGGTCTGTGAATCGAGGTGGGTGATTCTGTAATGATCTTCGTCTGTTGTTAGAAGAGAGGCAGACCGAAATGCAGCGTGTAGGTTACTCATGACCTTTAATAAAGATAAAGCGGTACATGAAATAATTGAAAATACAAAAACAACAAACAAGTGAAACAAATTACAGCCTATCTGGTGACTAACACAAAGACAGGTACAATCACCCACGAAATACAACGCGCACTCAGGCTACCTAAATACGGTTCCCAATCCGAGACAACTAGAATCAGCTGACTCCAATTAGGAATCGCCTCAGGCAGCCAAGCCTAACTAGACACACCCCTAATAATACACACTCCCAATTAATACAAACCCCAATACGAAATACAACAAATAAACCCATGTCACACCCTGGCCTACCCAAACATATAACAAAAACACAAGATACAATGACCAAGGCGTGACAACTCAATGCCTCTTTGCTTGACATTATGGGAAAATCAAAAGAAATCTGCTAAGACCACAGAAAAAAAATTGTAGACCTCCACAAATCTGGTTCATCCTTGGGAGCAATTTCCAAACAACCTGAAGGTACCACGTTCATGTCTACAAACAATAGTGCGCAAGTATAAACACCATGGCACCACGCAGTCGTCATACCCCTCAGGAAGGAGACGCATTTTGTCTCCTGGAGATGAACGTACTTTGGTGGGAAAAGTGCAAATCAATCCCAGAAAAACAGCAAATGACCTTGTGAATATGCTGGAGGAAACAGGTACAAAAGTAGCTATATCCACAGTAAAACGAGTCCTATATCGACATAACCTGAAAGGCCGCTCAGAAAGGAAGAAGCCACTGCTCCAAAAACGCCATAAAAAAGCCAGACTACAGTTTGCAACTGCACATGGAGACAAAGATCGTACTTTTTGGAGAAATGTCCTCTGGTCTGATAGAAAAAATAGAACTGGTGCACTTCACAAAATAGATGGCTTCATGAGGCAGGAAAATTATGTGGATATATTGAAGCAAAATCTGAAGACATCAGTCAAGAAGTTAAAGCTTGGTCGCAAATGGGTCTTCCAAATGGACAACGACCCCAAGCACACTTCCAACATTGTGGCAAAATGGCTAAAAAGTTCTTGTAACTAGGGGGCAGCATTTTCATTTTGGGAAAAATAATGTTCCCAATGTAAACGGGCTATTTTGTCAGGACAAGATGCTAGAATGCTCAGGGATTCAATCTAGCAACCTTTACGGTTGCTGGCCCAACGCTCTAACCACTAGGCTACCTGCCACCCTGGAAAATTAGGGTTAAGTACCTTGCTCAAGGACACCTGTCAGCTCGGGTATTCAAACCAGCGACCTTTCGGTTACTAGCCCAACGCTCTAACCTCTAGGCTACCTGCCGCCCATGAACTTGTCACCATATTCTACTAATTCTCATACAGCCAGGCTCAACCATTAAACCCACATAGGTCTACTGAACGGAGCCTTGCTCAACCATTAAACCCACATAGGTCTACTGAACGGAGCCTTGCTCAACCATTAAACCCACATAGGTATACTGAACGGAGCCTTGCTCAACCATTAAACCCCCCTAGGTCTACTGAACGGAGCCTTGCTCAACCATTAAACCCCCCTAGGTCTACTGAACGGAGCCTTGCTCAACCATTAAACCCCCCTAGGCCTACTGAACGGAGCCTTGCTTAACCATTAAACCTCACATAGGTCTACTGAACGGAGCCTTGCTCAACCATTAAACCCCACATAGGTCTACTGAACGAAGCCTTGCTCAACCATTAAACCCCCCTAGGCCTACTGAACGGAGCCTTGCTCAACCATTAAACCCACATAGGTATACTGAACGGAGCCTTGCTCAACCATTAAACCCACATAGGCCTACTGAATGGAGCCTTGCTCAACCATTAAACCCAAATAGGCCTACTGAACAGAGCCTTGCTCAACCATTAAACCCACATAGGTCTACTGAACGGAGCCTTGCTCAACCATTAAACCCACATAGGTATACTGAACGGAGCCTTGCTCAACCATTAAACCCCCCTAGGCCTACTGAACAGAGACTTGCTCAACCATTAAACCCCCCTAGGCCTACTGAACAGAGACTTGCTCAACCATTAAACCCACATAGGCCTACTGAACGGAGCCTTGCTCAACCATTAAACCCCCCTAGGCCTACTGAACAGAGACTTGCTCAACCATTAAACCCCCCTGGGCCTACTGAACAGAGACTTGCTCAACCATTAAACCCACATAGGCCTACTGAACGGAGCTTTGCTCAACCATTAAACCCCCCTAGGCCTACTGAACGGAGCCTTGCTCAACCATTAAACCCCCCTAGGTCTACTGAATTGAGCGGATCATGTAAAAATTTAAAGCACAATAGCGTTTGACATAGTACCTCTAGCTAGATATCAAACAAGCATACTTGGTTTAAATTGATCTGAAAACATGTTCTTTGATGTTTTTCAATTGCCAACGGCGAAGTAAATTGGTTTAATGGAGGCCAACAAACAATGGTGTTGTTCTGCTAGAATGCAAGGGAGCCCTCACATTTTATATTTTGAGTATAAAAGTAGCTGGTAAAAATTATTTCTGAAGCTGAATCAATGTCCCGCAAGATCACATAATGAAGAATTGGTATTTTACATAACAGAACCGAATATAATAGCATATCATAGTAGGCCTATAACGTTACTGTTACACCAAAAACACATCGTTTCTAGTGAGATTTTAGGCTGGTTAGCTGAAGCTGAATAGTCGCATTTCTTTTCTCATGCGGCCACAACTCAACAACCGGTCGCGCCTCTCGGCAACATATACACTGAGTGTACAAAATATTAAGAACACCTTCCAAATATTGAGTTGCAACAAGCTGTCGAAAGCGTTCCACTGGGATGCTGGCCGATGTAGACCCCAATGCTTCCCACAGTTGTGTTAAGTTGGCTGGATGTCATTCTTGATACACACCGGAAACTGTTGAGCGTTTTAAAAAAACAGCAGCGTTGCAGTTCTTGACACAAACTGGTGCGCTGGTAAGGACTACATTTACATTTAACATTTAAGTCATTTTGCAGACGCTCTTATCCAGAGCGACTTACAAATTGGTGCATTCACCTTATGACATCCAGTGGAACAACCACTTTACAATAGTGCATCTAAATATTTTAAGGGGGGGAGGGGGGGTGAGAAGGATTACTTTATCCTATCCTAGGTATTCCTTAAAGAGGTGGGGTTTCAGGTGTCTCCGGAAGGTGGTGATTGACTCCGCTGTCCTGGCGTCGTGAGGGAGTTTGTTCCACCATTGGGGAGCCAGAGCAGCGAACAGTTTTGACTGAGCTGAGCGGGAACTGTACTTCCTCAGTGGTAGGGAGACTACACCCGTTCAAAGGCACATTTCACCGGTAAAACGTGAAGACCTATCATTCACGATTGACAGTGATGATGGCCTATTTTGAAATGAGGTCCGCCTAACTTGGTGTTTGAGGTTATTAAAAATATATAATTTTCTTGAAACAATATGTGTGGGCTTAGACAGACGTTGCAATTGGAGGGCAACATTTTGAGAAATTACGTCATTTACTATTTTTTCCCCCACAAGACAGAAATAATGCACTCTCCGCTAATAGAGCAAGAGCACAGTACAACAGCCCCTGTAGCTCTGCACAGATATAAAGGCAATTTAATTGCATCCATTGGCTGACTGATAATAAATGAGTACTGTGCGCCCTCGTGTGGCCTCGTGTGTTTATGGTTGCCAGGCAACGAGAGAACAAAATCATTTTTGCGAATGATACACTTTGAATTTCGTGTCTTGGGCTGGTTTGCTATAAAGTTGCACACTACGTATCGTCTCTCGTCTTTTTTCTGTATTGTATTCGAATTTATACAAAAAGGATGGCTTCGGCTAAGCAGTCAAAAGAAAAGGATCCTGCGGATATTGTTAATCAGAACGCAATTCACATCGAGACCATAAAGAAAGAGAATAGGAGCCAAAAAGTGTACACGCTATTTAGCATCAACCCGTACAAAAGACGTAAGCACATCCCACCTCGGTAGAAAGATGTGGATTAATGTGAACGAGGAGGAATTACATGATGAACAACCCCTTTTTCTCATCTTCTTTCACTTCTCAGTTCACATTTTGACTGACAAACCTATGGCTGGCAACAAGACACACGACAAAGTGCAGGAGGACCGTAAGTATGCCTAATAGCTCTTCAATGTAATGAGATGTTGGCCAGTCTGTTCGATCAGGGTTTCCCAAACTGTCATGGGGCCCTCCGTGTTCACGTTTTGATCGTTACCCAAGGACTATACAGCTGATTAAAATAACCAACTCCATTATTTGAAACAGCTGTGTGGTGCAGGGGGCAAAACCCAAAACGTGCACCCAGGACCGTTTGGGAAACCCTGTCTGATTGTTTTATCCCCCAGCTGCTTTCCTAAGGGCCATCCACAGGGCTTGTTTGGAGCCAACCAAGAAATACACTCACCCCCAAACTGAGAGCCAGGAGATAGGCTGGATATCCAGACCTCTGGTAAGAAACCCCTCTTTGTGAGTGATGAGCAGGAAAATAGCTACTTTTCAAAATGGTTTGACAAGCTGTGTCCCCTTTACTTCCAGGTATTTGTTGTCATGTCCCCTGTCTGAGTGTCCTAAGCCTGTTGTCACCGCCCTCTAAAATAGCTTTTCTGCCCTGAGATGGTTTCAGATCGCAGCGATAGAAGACTGAACTGGTCACGGCAGAACTCTGAGATCACCAAGTACATGGATGCAGCATGGCGTCTCAAAGAACAGACACAGAACCTGGGTTAGATCTACAGCCTTCATTATAACCTGGGTTAGACCTACCAGACTTCATTATGATAACCTGGGTTAGATCTACAGCCTACCAGACTTCATTACGATAACCTGGGTCATTGGTCTCTTTACTGGATAAAAAACGAGTGGAAACACAGCTATGAAGAATAATACTTTACTGTCCAAAGGAAATACAATGTAACTGGTTGCAGGCAGACCTACTGTAATTAAGCAATAAGGCCCAAGGGGGTGTGGTATATGGCCAATATACCACAGCTAAGGGCTGTTCTTGTGTGCAACGCAGAGTGCCTGGATACAACCTGGAGCCATGGTATATTGACCATGTACCACAAACCCCCAAGGTGCCTTAATGCTATTATAAACTAGTTACCAACATAATTAGAAGAGTGAAAATAAATAGTCACACTTGTGGTATATCAGACCATATACCACGGCTTTCAGTCAATCAGCATCCAAGGCTTGAAACACTCAGTTTATAACAAACACCACACCAGAGAAACATGAAGCTGCATACTAATCATTCATTCAAGTTAAACAGATGCAGGTGTAGCCTGGTCCCTGTTTGTGCTCTTGCCATCTCCATCAGTCATTGTCAAGCAAACCTCAGCATGAAATTAGTTGGTATAATAGCACAGACTGGCACTCAGGCTAGAGAAGGGGTTATTCTTGCCCAAAATGTACCAACTATTGTCATACCGGCAACCTGTTTGCAGAAGAAACATTTACCCAGATCTATAGAAAGTAATACATTGGCCCACTACACATTAATAATATTGATACATGGAAAAGGCCAAACACGACAGCTGTTCAATATTAGAAAATGTCACATCCCTAAAGGTAGTGAATCAGGGGGTCAATAAGGAGACTTGCTAAGTGTGCATTTGACAAAAATCTATCAAGTATTTACTCAAACTAGATGACATACATTTGTGGAAGTGGCTTCATCATTGTTTTCACTTTCAGCAAATAGTTTCACAAACATAGACGCCTTACAACAAAGTATAAAGATCTCCTTTAAAAGATACATGGATTTATTTTACTGCCGATAATAAAATGTCATTGTACCGTTGATGTCCATATTCATGTTAGAGGTTTAAACCATTAAAAAAAAACATTGAATTTGGCATGTTTAGTACAGCTCTGTCTGGTTTTCATATGGAGACATTTTAAAGCTTGTCATCTTGGTGATACTCTAGGAAGGACATCTTGTGGTATTGGTGATACTCTAGGAAGGACATCTTGTGGTATTGGTGATACTCTAGGAAGGACATCTTGTGGTATTGGTGATACTCTAGGAAGGACATCTTGTAGTCTTGGTGATACTCTAGGAAGGACATCTTGTGGTATTGGTGATACTCTAGGAAGGACATCTTGTAGTCTTGGTGACACTCTAGGAAGGACATCTTGTAGTCTTGGTGATACTCTAGGAAGGACATCTTGTAGTCTTGGTGATACTCTAGGAAGGACATCTTGTAGTCTTGGTGATACTCTAGGAAGGACATCTTGTGGTATTGGTGATACTCTAGGAAGGACATCTTGTGGTATTGGTGATACTCTAGGAAGGACATCTTGGGAAATCATCACACAAAAGGCCTCCAGATCAGTCCACTGCCCCAAGGGCTCCATGAAGGGTGGTGTGTGTGATCAAGAAGAGAAAGAGAGGACTTCTCTCTAATATTACCTCCTTCCAGAAGTTGGGATGCAATGTGGCAAAGACCGAAGACAACACACACACACCTCTTTAGGAGCGACCCTTCATCTTCTTGCGTGCATTCTTGCCCGGTCGTTTCTGAAGGAATTGAAGAAAAAGGGATCAAAATGACAAATTAACTAACTTTTTTTCAATAACAAACCAAATGTACCATCACTATAAACACAATATTTTAATTCAAAATGTGATATTGTATGACCCATTCATGGTTTCCTGTCAGTGACTTACAGCCCCTCCTTTGACGGGGCCCCTTCCGCCTGGTCCTGCTTTGCCTCCTTTCCCTCCCTTTCCTCCTTTCCCATGAGCCACCTTGGCTCTGAACCCTGACACATCGTTGTGGCTGTCCTTGGTGTTCCACTTGGTTCCACTTTTCTTCCCGCCAAAGCCAAACCTCTGGTCTTTATACTTCCTCTTAGCATTGGGCCTGTCAAGTCAGAGACTTCAGTTTTAGTCCAAGTACATATAGATTTGATATAAAAGCACTGAATACAATGAATATAGGTAGGTAGTTGAAGCATTGTGAACAACATTCCCATGTCTGTGCAGCATCTTACCCTTTCTTGTTCATGGCCTTTTTATCAGGTGTTTGGCCACCGGCCCCTTTCCCTGCACCTCCTTTAGCTGGAGCGCCTCCTTTAGCAGTCTTCTGATCTCCTTCCAGGAAGTCCAGTTTGTCAGTCATGCCTGCAAGAGAGGAGGGTGTTTACCGTTATGAATCACATTTAGCAGATGTCACCCAAAGCAACTTACCAACCAAAATAGTGTAAACAACATGGGTGACTTGGGTGGTAAACAAAACATGCAGAACTGAGGACCCACCTTTTTGATACCTCTTCACTGAAGACATCATGGCCTTCTTCTCCCTCTGTCTCTTCTGAATAACCTCTACTTGTACCTACAACACCAATTTCATAAGATCACATTCACCAAGAGGATATAATAAAAAAGTACAATTCCTGTGAGACCCCCACTGCTGTCATGTAAGATGAAAGGAGACTGACCTTCTTGCCATACTTCCTCTGTTCTCTTAGTTTCTTGGCCTTTTCCGACTTCTCCATCATGATCTGCTTCGTGATGAGTTTCTTCCTGATCTGTAGGAAAAGATAAAGGATTGCATTATTCATGACCACACCAGTGTTTAGACCAGATTTGAAATTGCTGGACAAATGTGCATATCAAATAGAATCTCAGTTGGATGCCAGCCACGTGTCAGGTAAAGTGTAAATCACGGTCCACAGACACCAGGAGTCGATAGTCCAACGCCCCATTGTGACATACCTCGCCACACGGCTCTGAGACAAACAGCCGCGAGGGACGAACAGCCCGAATGTGCACCTCCTTACAATTCCCACCAAATGAGTCTCCGGTACACACCCTTTATTAATTTGAATGCATTGACAGTTGGACAAATTGCTTGAACTGCTCTAAGAATTAGAGAAGTATGAAAGCCAACAGTCCAATGTCCTTCAACACTGCTGTGCGTATGCATACACAATATGGACTATGTTAAATTCTTAATGCTTTGTTAGGAGTGCCCACTGCCAATTCATTGTGACCATCATGGAAATTACTGCAATTATAATACAAGAAATGATAGCCTACCAAGTGTACGTTGGTGCCTTGCACAAAGCATGTCTCCCTCCATCCATTTAGCTTGCCAAAACCTCTGCTGCGGAGTCAATTTATTTTTCCACTTGTCTTGCCTCCATCCTTGGTAAAGTAGCTAGTTAGCTATCAAGCAAGCATTGCAGTTTTTAGCATTTTTAAGCTAACTACTCAACCAGGCATTAGATCAGTGGAATACTCCTTGGTGGACTAGGTAAAAAAGTTCTCTTTTATGAAGAGTAATCGAGCAAAACGTCCTAAAATACAAACACACTTCTCCCCTGTGTGCATACAGTTGTGTCCGACCAACATTGTGGTGATACTGATGGTTTCTCGGGACTGATTGCTTCTACGGTTGTGGCTACAAAGTACAACTATGGGAATAGTCGTGACTTCAAGTAGTAGGTTAGGAGAATTAGGTTAAGGTTAGGGAAAGGGTTATGCTTAGCTAAAATACTGCAGCTGTACTCCATCTAGCCACAACCTTAAAATCTATCTGTTCTGAGAATCCACCAGTATTACAACACCACTACCATGATACAATGTTGCAAGGTCCTTAGAGAGCACAAGTGCAAGACAGGGTGTCTTCTAATTGCACAATCTGTCTGAACCAACCAATGTGATTTACAGAGGATTTTTATTTTCATCACGATACCTTTTGCAAATCAATGTTTATTTGTTTGCATGCATTTATCTACCAAAAGCCTGTAAAAACATTGACCACCCCCTTTGTTTTAACACTCACTGTTTATTATCTATGGTCACTTTACCTACATGTACAAATTACCTCGACTAACCTGTACCTCCTGTATATAGCGTGGTTATTGTTATTTTGTTGGTTTAGTTTACATTTTTTACTTCAGCTAATTGAGTAAATATTTTCTTAACTATTTCTTGAACTGCATTGTAAGTAAGCAGGTAGCGGCTACCTGGGGCACGAACCGAAAGGTTGTAAGACCGAATCCCCGAGCTGACAAGGTCTGTCATTCTGCCCTTTAACAAGTCAGTTCCTAGGCCGTGCCTAATTAAATAAAGGTTTACACACACACACACAAAAAAGCCATTCAGTGTAAGGTTGTTGTACTCAGCAAATAAAAGTGAAAAATAAAATGTGATTTGAATTAATGGCTAAAGGAATAGCTCGACAACCAAACCTGATGCAATTCAGTCACATACATATAAAGACAGATGGCAAGATCTCTGGGAGTAAGGCCAGAGCAGGACATCCTACCTTCTGCATTTGCTGGTCTGACTTGGCCATCTCTGCAAAGTAGTCCTCAGGTCTCTTGGTGGCTATCTTCAGCTTCAGTAGCCGGGGCATCGCTTCCAGAACAGCTTCTTGGGCTTGACGGTAACTGGAAGAGATCAATGAAAGAGAGGATATGGTTTACAATTGCTATGACTAGGACAGCATCATGACATTGCAACAAATTATCTGTCCACTGATAAGACTGTATGGACATTAGACATGAGACACTCACAAGAACATCTCTCTCTGGAAGTCGTCATCTGGGTTGATGTCTTCGCTGGCCTTGTTGTCGAGTCTGCCCTCGGACTTGGCAACGATGTCATCAGCGGGGAGATTGACCATGTCCAGCCTCTCTATCCAGGGTAGTGTGTTCTTACGAAAGTCAGCGAGGCATTGTTTCAAACCCTCCTGTCCACAACCATGAATTAAATACGGATCATATTAGAACAGCTAATAATTTGTGACTTATGGGTCGAATAAAGCATGAATGAGAGACAATGGTGGCTTTCTGGTCGCAGACACGTGCGCATGTCAACACTCACCACATTGTTGACAATCTTCTTCGGTTCTTGTGTTGTAAAGTTCAACCCAGGCTTTAACAATCCCTTTGCGAATGCATCTTGAAGCTAATGAAAACGAAAAACACACCACAGTTACGCCTTGTTAACGGATACATTGTTAGTTAACTAGCTAGCTAAATTGGCTAATGTTCGCTAGCAAGCTATAAAATACCCGGTTACCTCTCCGTCAGATAATTCGCTGTCCTGCTCAGACGTCTCACCTAACTGCTCGTCATCTTCAATAATATCCATGGTATAGTCAACGAGAATGATTGAATACAAACAGTGATTTTGTGGACCAAATACCATAAAATCCGTGCTCATATGGAGCGGTTCACGTGAGAAGGAATTGGCGTCTGTAAAGGGTACACCGAAAATGTCTTCCGGTGAAACACCCGCCCCGAAGTCATCAAATGTTCCTATCGGAAGTTTTCTTTTGCAGCTGTCTACAGCTCTCATGTATAACTCGTGAAAAAAGGAACAGAGGACAATAAACCTTAGTGTGAATTTCCGACATATATTCGGTTTATAATGATATAGGTTTATGCTTTAATGAGTTATAATCGTTACTTATTATGTAATTATGCATTGTATGAAAGCTTCTCCATAGTGATAGAATTTAACGATAACATTCTATTCGTATTATTTTCCACGCTTCGGCAAAAATAGCATGTCAATCTCAATTATTTATTAATTTGTATTTTCAATACAGATAAGTAGCTAGCCTAGTAAAATAAGACGATCATTTATTTTCCAAGTTGAGCTTTACGGTTCCAGTAACTCTATAACAAGCATGGAAGATCAGGCGTTGTAGATGTAAGCTTCAAGGGACAGGAGGCAATTTCAGATTAAGGTGAAAATGATTAATATGGCCATACAGAATTGAATTAGTATCCTTTCGACTTTTTCCTGCTACATAAAGATAAAACCCCTAAATGATTTTTCTTCTTTCCCTTTTACTGGCAGATTTTAGTCTGCAGTTTTGACGTGACAGGACTGTGTGATGTCTGGAGTGGTGGCCCAGTGTCACTACAGCTTTGGTCAGCGGACTGGCGTGGCAAATAACTTGTGCTACTTTGATGAGCAGACTGTCATCTTCCCATCTGGGAACAACTGTGTTCATTACAACATAGATCAGAAATGGCAGAGGTTCATCCCAGGTATTTGCCACGCTCACTTCTCAGGATTATAACAATATGTCTAGGGTCAGGGTGTTTTATAGATGTTTAGTGTTTCTGACACTACAGCGCTCTCTGAAATCTTTTCATCGCCAAACATAAACCTGGTATTCAAAACAGAATTAGCTGTTAACAACCTGTTCAATTCATCCAACTTCTAGTTATGTTTTCTTTGTGATTCATCCTTGATTTTGCTTCTCAGGTTTGGAGAGGAGTCAGGGGATGTACGCCCTGGCCATCAGCTCAAACCGCCGCTACCTGGCAGTATCGGAGCGTGGCGAGAGGGCCACCATTACCGTGTATGACCTGCAGCACGAGCAGAGCCGGAAGAGGAAGGTGCTGAGCGGAGGGGACATCCCTGTCCATGAGTTTGTCTCAATGGCGTTCTCCACGGACTCCAAGTACTTCATCGGCCAATCAGGGGCGCCGGACTACATCCTCTTCTATTGGATGTGGGAGAAGCAGAAGATCATGGCCATGGTGAAGACCACTGTGGCGGCTAACCCAGTCAACCAGGTGAGGTCGGACTGCTCTCTTGTTAGCAGTGGTGTAAAGTACTTCAGTAAACATACTTTAAAGTACTACTGAAGTGTTTTTTTGGGGTATCTGTACTTCACTTTACTATTTATATTTCTGACTATTTTTTATTTTTTACTTCAGTACATTCCGAAAGAAAATGATGTACTTTTTACGCCATACATTTTCCCTGACACCTAAAAGTACTTGTTACATTTTGAATGCTTAGCAGAACAGGAAGAATATGAAATTCACACGCTTATCAAGAGAACATCCTTGGTTTTACCTACTGATTCTGATCTGGCGGACTCACTAGACACACATGCTTCATTTGTAAATGATGTCTGAGTGTTGGAATGTGCCCCTGGCTATCTGTACATTAAAAAAACAAGAAAATGGTGCTGTCTGGTTTGCTTAATATAAGGAATTTACTTTTGATACTTAATTATATTTAAAACCAAATACTTTTAGACTTTTACTCAAATATTTTACAGGGTGACTTTCACTTTTTCATTTTCTATTAAGGTATCTTTACTTTTACTCAAGTATGACAATTGGGTACTTTTCCCATGACAGCATGTTAGTGGGGCCAGGGAAGTGTCCTTGGCAATGAAACGGTGGTGTGGAATGATCAGCATGTTCATTCAAAATAGCAGTGTTATTTTTCCATTTAAAAGGCATTAAATAACCTTACTGGTCCTTGCTCCTTACTCTGTTGTAGTATCAACTCTGTAGCTGATCAGACACATACTAATTTACTTACACAAGCTATATTTCAATGGTACTGTCTCACACTATATGTTTCCAGGTCAGTTTGAACCCATATGACAACACCCAGATCTGTGTGAGTGGGAATGGGGTCTTCAAGCTGTTCCGCTATGCAGAGGGGGCTCTGAAGCAGTCCACCTTCCAGAAGCTGGAGACCCATCAAATCAAATCAAATTGATTTATATAGCCCTTCGTACATCAGCTGATATCTCAAAGTGCTGTACAGAAACCCAGCCTAAAACCCCAAACAGCAAGCAATGCAGATGTAGAAGCACGGTGGCTAGGAAAAACTCCCTAGAAAGGCCAAAACCTAGGAAGAAACCTAGAGAGGAACCAGGCTGTGGGGTGGCCAGTCCTCTTCTGGCTGTGCCGGGTGGAGATTATAACAGAACATGGCCAAGATGTTCAAATGTTCACAAATGACCAGCATGGTCGAATAATAACAAGGCAGAACAGTTGAAACTGGAGCAGCAGCACAGTCAGGTGGACCGGGGACAGCAAGGAGTCATCATGTCAGGTAGTCCTGGGGCACGGTCCTAGGGCTCAGGTCCTCCGAGAGAGAGAAAGAAAGAGAGAATTAGAGAGAGCATATGTGGGGTGGCCCGTCCTCTTCTGGCTGTGCCGGGTGGAGATTATAACAGAACATGGCCAAGATGTTCAAATGTTCATAAATGACCAGCATGGTCGAATAATAGTAAGGCAGAACAGTTGAAACTGGAGCAGCAGCATGGCCAGGTGGACTGGGGACAGCAAGGAGTCATCATGTCAGGTAGTCCTGGGGCATGGTCCTAGGGCTCAGGTCCTCCGAGAGAGAGAAATAAAGAAGGAGAGAATTAGAGAACGCACACTTAGATTCACACAGGACACCGAATAGGACAGGAGAAGTACTCCAGATATAACAAACTGACAAACTGACCCTAGCCCCCCGACACAAACTACCGCAGCATAAATACTGGAGGCTGAGACAGGAGGGGACAGGAGACACTGTGGCCCCATCCGAGGACACCCCCGGACAGGGCCAAACAGGAAGGATATAACCCCACCCAATTTTGCCAAAGCACAGCCCCCACACCACTAGAGGGATATCTTCAACCACCAACTTACCCATAACTTGTTGTCCCACACCTGGGTGTCTGAGGACAGGGTGATAGCCGGGACAGAGGCAGGCAGGCTGATGGTGTTTGGAGACCTGCGATGGGATATGTGTGTGTCCACCAAGACCACCATGTCACAGGACCCAGACAGGTGGGCATAGGGAGAAAAAGACAAGCTGGGGTTGAAAGAACTCCAAACAGATGTCACCAACACATTGTAAGAGTGACCATGTTGTACAGTTTTCAATTTAAAAAAATACTTTTTACAGTGCAAAGGGAAATGATGAAGAGTCCCTTCCTCAGTTGCCTCGGGTTACAGTCATCACAGCGTACACCAAAGGCTTTGCCTACTCGGCCGGTCCTGGGACTATGTGTCAGTTTGAGAGAACCGACGATAAGACAACTACAGGAAGACCAGGGAGATAAAGGGTAAGAAAGCTTTCACCTCGCTTCGTTTCTATCACTCTTTCCAGGAATATGTTGTATAGAACTAAGCTCATTATTTGTGTGTGTGTGTGTTTTTTATTTTAAGAGTTTTATTCCAAAACACTATATATCCATTTTCAGAAATGTTGGAAAATTTGCTTTTATCGTTTAAAGAAATTATGAAAGAGATTGATGTGTTTTTTCACTATCTCGTCATGGCATGGGGTTGTTCAATGACGGACATGTATTTGTTTAAATCTATAATGGTGTAGGGTTTCACTTCAGAGAGACAAATAATCATGTTTTTGCTAAATGCTACATATTCGTCACACTCTCAGAGAAATAAGTAGTACTGTTAGGTTTTACACAGTCAAATGTAACAAATAACCACATTTTTTATGAATACATTTATATTATATTTGTCATTTTAGCAGATGCTCTTATCCAGAGCGACTTACAGTAAGTGCATTCATCTTAAGATAGCTAGGTGAGACGACCACATATCACAGTTAAATATACAGGATGTGAACATTACATTCCAGCTAAACAGTGGCTACATAGTGTTTAGCAAAAACAAAAACAAAATTCATACACATCTAAAATCTTGGAATCAAAATTCTGAGAACAGTAATACTTTACACATACATTAAGTTACCCATAAGCAAGCATTTCTGATGAAGAAACACAAATGGGAATAATTGATGGACATAGCATTTAGGAAATAAACGGTCCCATCCAGATCCCCCCAGACCAGTGCAGCCACGAGCCCAGCCAGGCAGAGCAGCAGCAGATCGTCTCTCTGGTCATCAGTCCATCAGAGGAGACTGTAGTGACCAGTACAGACTGGGGTCAGCTCAACATTATCACCCTGTCCTCTGCTGAGATGAGCAAGGGGGAGCAGGCTCAGTTTGAGTTCCTGTCCTATTCCTTCCACTCCTTGTCTATCACTGGTCTGTCCATATGTATCCGTAAGCCCTTCATCGCTACCTGTTCCCTGGACCAGTCCGTACTCATCTGGAACTTCGAGACCAAGTAAGAGTTAGTCTCCCTCTCCCTTCCCCCTTAGCCTTTTATCAGGTCTGTCTCCCTCTGTCATGTTTTGTCTTATATTGTCTTGTCATTTTGCTTTTCCTTCTGTTCGTTTTCCCCCTGCTGGTCTTTTTAGGTTCGTTTCCCTTTTTCTCTCTCCCTCTCTCTCTCTCTTCTCTCTATCGTTCCGTTCCTGCTCCCAGCTGTTCCTATTCTCCTAATCAATCATTTAGTCTTCCCACACCTGTTCCCTGTCTTTTCCCCTGATTAGAGTCCCTATTTCTCCCCTTGTTTTCCGTTTCTGCCCTGTCGGATCCTTGTATATTGTTCACCGTGCTGTGTCTTTGTATCGCCCTGTCGTGCCGTGTTTCCCTCAGATGCTGCGTGGTGAGCAGGTGTCTGACTCTGCTACGGTCAAGTGCCTTCCCGAGGCAACCTGCAGTTTATTATCGAGTCTCCAGTCAGTTCTCGTGATTACGAGTGGAATTGTTTTTTATGCTTTATTTACCGCTCCGATTTGTCTAGGAGTAGTGCTATTTCCTTTAACTGGATTAAAGACTCTGTTTTCGCCAAGTCGCTTTTGGGTCCTCATTCACCTGCATAACAGAAGGATCCGACCAAAGAATGGACCCAGTGACTACAGACGCTCGTAACACTGCCGTCGAGATCCAAGGAGCCATGCTCGGCAGACACGAGCAGGAATTGTCTGCTGCTCGTCATGCCATGGAGAACCTGGCCGCTCAGGTTTCCGACCTCTCTGGACAGTTCCAGAGTCTTCGTCTCGTGCCACCTGTTACTTCCTGGTCTGCCGAGCCTCCGGAACCTAGGGTTAATAACCCACCTTGCTACTCCGGGCAGCCCAAGGAGTGCCGCTCCTTTCTCACCCAGTGTGATATTGTGTTCTCTCTCCAACCCAACACATACTCTAGAGAGAGAGCTCGGGTTGCTTACGTCATTTCACTCCTTACTGGCCGGGCTCGAGAGTGGGGCACAGCTATCTGGGAGGCAAGGGCTGATTGTTCTAACAATTACCAGAACTTTAAAGAGGAGATGATTCGGGTTTTTGACCGTTCAGTTTTTGGTAGGGAGGCTTCTAGGGCCCTGGCTTCCCTATGCCAAGGTGATCGATCCATAACGGATTACTCTATAGAGTTTCGCACTCTTGCTGCCTCTAGTGACTGGAACGAGCCGGCGCTGCTCGCTCGTTTTCTGGAGGGACTCCACGCAGTGGTTAAAGATGAGATTCTCTCCCGGGAGGTTCCTTCCAGTGTGGACTCTTTGATTGCTCTCGCCATCCGCATAGAACGACGGGTAGATCTTCGTCACCAAGCTCGTGGAAGAGAGCTCGCGTCAACGGTGTTTCCCTGCTCCGCATCGCAACTATCTCCCTCCTCTGGCTCAGAGACTGAGCCCATGCAGCTGGGAGGTATTCGCATCTCGACTAAGGAGAGGGAACGGAGGATCACCAACCGCCTGTGCCTCTATTGCGGATTTGATGGACATTTTGTCAATTCATGTCCAGTAAAAGCCAGAGCTCATCAGTAAGCGGAGGGCTACTGGTGAGCGCTACTACTCAGGTCTCTCCATCTAGATCCTGTACTACTATGTCGGTCCATCTACGCTGGACCGGTTCGGGTGCTACATGCAGTGCCTTGATAGACTCTGGGGCTGAGGGTTGTTTCATGGACAAAGCATGGGCTCGGAAACATGACATTCCTTTCAGACAGTTAGACAAGCCTACGCCCATGTTCGCCTTAGATGGTAGTCATCTTCCCAGTATCAGATTTGAGACACTACCTTTAACCCTCACAGTATCTGGTAACCACAGTGAGACTATTTCTTTTTTGATTTTTCGTTCACCTTTTACACCTGTTGTTTTGGGTCATCCCTGGCTAGTATGTCATAATCCTTCTATTAATTGGTCTAGTAATTCTATCCTATCCTGGAACGTTTCTTGTCATGTGAAGTGTTTAATGTCTGCCATCCCTCCCATTTCTTCTGTCCCCACTTCTCAGGAGGAACCTGGCGATTTGACAGGAGTGCCGGAGGAATATCATGATCTGCGTACGGTCTTCAGTCGGTCCCGAGCCAACTCCCTCCCTCCTCACCGGTCGTATGATTGTAGTATTGATCTCCTTCCGGGGACCACTCCTCCTCGGGGTAGACTATACTCTCTGTCGGCTCCCGAACGTAAGGCTCTCGAGGATTATTTGTCTGTGTCTCTTGACGCCGGTACCATAGTGCCTTCTTCCTCTCCGGCCGGGGCGGGGTTTTTTTGTTAAGAAAAAGGACGGTACTCTGCGCCCCTGCGTGATTATCGAGGGCTGAATGACATAACGGTTAAGAATCGTTATCCGCTTCCCCTTATGTCATCA
Organism: Oncorhynchus gorbuscha; assembly: GCF_021184085.1. Taxonomy (NCBI): domain Eukaryota; kingdom Metazoa; phylum Chordata; class Actinopteri; order Salmoniformes; family Salmonidae; genus Oncorhynchus; species Oncorhynchus gorbuscha. Next base: position 13,697,971 of record NC_060187.1, on the reverse strand, counting down.
GCCTTCGAGATTCTGCAGGGAGCCAGGTGCTTTACTAAGTTGGACCTTCGTAACGCTTACCATCTCGTGCGCATCAGAGAGGGGGACGAGTGGAAAACGGCGTTTAACACTCCGTTAGGGCATTTTGAGTACCGGGTTCTGCCGTTTGGTCTCGCCAATGCGCCAGCTGTTTTTCAGGCATTAGTTAATGATGTTCTGAGAGACATGCTGAACATCTTTGTTTTTGTCTACCTTGACGATATCCTGATTTTTTTCACCGTCACTCGAGATTCATGTTCAGCACGTTCGACGTGTTCTCCAGCGCCTTTTAGAGAATTGTCTCTATGTGAAGGCTGAGAAGTGCTCTTTTCATGTCTCCTCCGTTACTTTTCTCGGTTCCGTTATTTCCGCTGAAGGCATTCAGATGGATTCCGCTAAGGTCCAAGCTGTCAGTGAGTGGCCCGTTCCAAGGTCACGTGTCGAGTTGCAGCGCTTTCTAGGTTTCGCTAATTTCTATCGGCGTTTCATTCGTAATTTCGGTCAAGTTGCTGCCCCTCTCACAGCTCTTACTTCTGTCAAGACGTGTTTTAAGTGGTCCGGTTCCGCCCAGGGAGCTTTTGATCTTCTAAAAGAACGTTTTACGTCCGCTCCTATCCTCGTTACTCCTGACGTCACTAGACAATTCATTGTCGAGGTTGACGCTTCAGAGGTAGGCGTGGGAGCCATTCTATCCCAGCGCTTCCAGTCTGACGATAAGGTTCATCCTTGCGCTTATTTTTCTCATCGCCTGTCGCCATCTGAACGCAACTATGATGTGGGTAACCGCGAACTGCTCGCCATCCGCTTAGCCCTAGGCGAATGGCGACAGTGGTTGGAGGGCGACCGTTCCTTTTGTCGTTTGGACAGACCATAAGAACCTTGAGTACATCCGTTCTGCCAAACGACTTAATGCTCGTCAAGCTCGTTGGGCGTTATTTTTCGCTCATTTCGAGTTTGTGATTTCTTACCGTCCGGGTAGCAAGAACACCAAGCCTGATGCCTTATCCCGTCTTTTTAGTTCTTCTGTGGCTTCTACTGATCCCGAGGGGATTCTTCCTTATGGGCGTGTTGTCGGGTTGACAGTCTGGGGAATTGAACGACAGGTTAAGCAAGCACTCACGCACACTGCGTCGCCGCGCGCTTGTCCTAGTAACCTTCTTTTCGTTCCTGTTTCCACTCGTCTGGCTGTTCTTCAGTGGGCTCACTCTGCCAAGTTAGCTGGCCATCCCGGCGTTCGAGGTACTCTTGCTTCTATTCGCCAGCGCTTTTGGTGGCCTACTCAGGAGCGTGACACGCGCCGTTTCGTGGCTGCTTGTTCGGACTGCGCGCAGACTAAGTCAGGTAACTCTCCTCCTGCCGGTCGTCTCAGACCGCTCCCCATTCCTTCTCGACCATGGTCTCACATCGCCCTAGACTTCATTACCGGTCTGCCTTTGTCTGCGGGGAAGACTGTGATTCTTACGGTTGTCGATAGGTTCTCTAAGGCGGCACATTTCATTCCTCTCGCTAAACTTCCTTCCGCTAAGGAGACGGCACAAATCATCATCGAGAATGTGTTCAGAATTCATGGCCTCCCGTTAGACGCCGTTTCAGACAGAGGTCCGCAATTCACGTCACAGTTTTGGAGGGAGTTCTGTCGTTTGATTGGTGCGTCCGTCAGTCTCTCTTCCGGGTTTCATCCCCAGTCTAACGGTCAAGCAGAGAGGGCCAATCAGACGATTGGTCGCATACTACGCAGCCTTTCTTTCAGAAACCCTGCGTCTTGGGCAGAACAGCTCCCCTGGGCAGAATACGCTCACAACTCGCTTCCTTCGTCTGCTACCGGGTTATCTCCGTTTCAGAGTAGTCTGGGTTACCAGCCTCCTCTGTTCTCATCCCAGCTTGCCGAGTCCAGCGTTCCCTCCGCTCAAGCGTTTGTCCAACGTTGTGAGCGCACCTGGAGGAGGGTGAGGTCTGCACTTTGCCGTTACAGGGCACAGACTGTGAGAGCCGCCAATAAACGTAGGATTAAGAGTCCAAGGTATTGTTGCGGCCAGAGAGTGTGGCTTTCCACTCGCAACCTTCCTCTTACAACAGCTTCTCGTAAGTTGACTCCGCGGTTCATTGGTCCGTTCCGTGTCTCCCAGGTCGTCAATCCTGTCGCTGTGCGATTGCTTCTTCCGCGACATCTTCGTCGCGTCCATCCTGTCTTCCATGTCTCCTGTGTCAAGCCCTTTCTTCGCACCCCCGTTTGTCTTCCCTCCCCCCCCGTCCTTGTCGAGAGCGCACCTATTTACAAGGTACGTAAGATCATGGACATGCGTTCTCGGGGACGGGGTCACCAATACTTAGTGGATTGGGAGGGTTACGGTCCTGAGGAGAGGAGTTGGGTTCCGTCTCGGGACGTCCTGGACCGTTCACTGATTGATGATTTCCTCCGTTGCCGCCAGGATTCCTCCTCGAGTGCGCCAGGAGGCGCTCGATGAGTGGGGGGGTACTGTCATGTTTTGTCTTATATTGTCTTGTCATTTTGCTTTTCCTTCTGTTCGTTTTCCCCCTGCTGGTCTTTTTAGGTTCGTTTCCCTTTTTCTCTCTCCCTCTCTCTCTCTCTTCTCTCTATCGTTCCGTTCCTGCTCCCAGCTGTTCCTATTCCCCTAATCAATCATTTAGTCTTCCCACACCTGTTCCCTATCTTTTCCCCTGATTAGAGTCCCTATTTCTCCCCTTGTTTTCCGTTTCTGCCCTGTCGGATCCTTGTATATTGTTCACCGTGCTGTGTCTTTGTATCGCCCTGTCGTGTCGTGTTTCCCTCAGATGCTGCGTGGTGAGCAGGTGTCTGAGTCTGCTACGGTCAAGTGCCTTCCCGAGGCAACCTGCAGTTTATTATCGAGTCTCCAGTCAGTTCTCGTGATTACGAGTGGAATTGTTTTTTATGCTTTATTTACCGCTCCGATTTGTCTAGGAGTAGTGCTATTTCCTTAAACTGGATTAAAGACTCTGTTTTCGCCAAGTCGCTTTTGGGTCCTCATTCACCTGTATAACACCCTCTCCCTTCCCCCTTAGCATTTTATTAGGTCCGTCCCCCTCTCCCTTCCCCCTTGGCCTTTTATCAGGTCCATCTCTCTCTCCCTTCCCCCTTAGCCTTTTATCAGGTCTGTCTCCCTCTCCCTTCCCCCTTATCATTTTATTAGGTCCGTCCCCCTCTCCCTTCCCCTTGGCCTTTTATCAGGTCCATCTCTCTCTCCCTTCCCCCTTAGCCTTTTATCAGGTCTGTCTCCCTCTCCCTTCCCCCTTAGCATTTTATTAGGTCCGTCCCCCTCTCCCTTCCCCCTTGGCCTTTTATCAGGTCCATCTCTCTCTCCCTCCCCCCTTAGCCTTTTAGCAGGTCCATCTCTCTCTCCCTTCCCCTTTAGACTTTTATCAGGTCCATCTCTCTCTCCCTTCCCATCAGAACCCTGGAGCTGTATAAGGAGTTCCAGGAGGAGGCGTTCAGCATTGCCCTGCACCCCTCTGGCCTGTTTGTCCTGGTGGGATTCTCTGACAAGCTGAGGCTCATGAACCTGCTCATAGACGACGTCAGGACCTTCAAGGAGTTCAATGTCCGATGCTGTAGAGAGGTCAGAATTAAGAATTCGCAATGCCAACAGTAGCTCATTGTAGATAGCTGATCATCACTGGCACTCAGACATTCATTTCTAGCTATTCCTGCTCTCACAGTATACTGTATGCTTTGCCTTTCAGTGTGCCTTCAGTCACGGAGGAAACCTGTTTGCTGCAGTGAATGGAAATGTCATTCATATCGACTCCAGCACCACCTTCGAGAACGTCCTCAACCTCAGGGACACAATGGGAAGGTGAGGGGCGCTGATGGTTTACTGCATGATTTATCATCAGAGTCAGGCTATTCATATTGACTGCCAACACTTCCAGTAAGCCTCGCCTCAGGCCAACAGTTCTAGGCCATGTGAGCTGGCCAGGAAAACCTTTGGCCATAGTTATAGCTTTTTCCTTGTTCATTCTGTTGTTAATTTACCTATCTCGAAAAACTCAAGGTGGCAGAGATAACAGAGGTGACTGCGGGGGTTGTATGTTCGAGTACTACGTTATGTGTCTCCATCTTCAGGTGCACTCCATAGTCTGGAGTGGTGACGACAGCAGGCTGGTTTCGTGCGGGATGGAGGGGGCTGTGTACGAGTGGAACACCCTGACCGGCAAGCGGGAGTCGGAGAGCGTCCTCAAGTTCTGCAGCTACACCGGTGTCACCGTCTCCCCCGACGCCAAGACTATCTTCGCCGTGGGGATCGACTGTACCCTGAAAGAGATCCAGGACTGTCAAGTGAGACCTGAAAACAGTAGCATATGAAATGTTTCTTCCTTTTAGAAAGATGTTTCTGGCCAATGTTCTTCTGTTTCTGCTTGGTCTTTTTGGTCAATTGCAGATGTACAAAAAGAAGAAAAATATTAACATTTGTTTGAAATGTTGCATGCTCTGACAACTGTGTATTAGTTTTGAAATATAGTCAGTTAAATCTTGGTATAAACTTCTATGAGGACTTTCTTCCTGATAGCGATAATATAGTTTTAATAATTGAGGGGAGCAGTTAGATCTTATTAGCCAGCTTTCCTTATTCTCACTATGCATACGTTTTCCTTGAAAGTGGTGCTGATGGTTTTGAGGGAATATTTTATTTAAAATAAATCTTCATTTCATATTTTTTTGCTGGAGTCAGTTTCCAGCTGTGTTATATGAAGTTCTGAAAGGGAAAGTACACTGAACAAAAATAAGAATGGAACAATTTCAAAGATTGTACTGAGTTGCAGGTCATGTAAGGAAATCAGTCAATTACAATAAATTCATTAGGCCCTAATCTTGGATTTCACATGACTGGGAATACAGATACTGCATCTGTTGGTGATAGATACCTTTAAAAATAAGGTAGGTGCGTGGATCAGAAAACCAGTCAGCGCTGCATGAGGCAAATGGTCGTCACATCTCCTTTGCATGGAGTTGATCAGGCTGTTGATTGATCAGGCTTTTGATAGTGATATGTAGAATGTTGTCCCACTTCTCCTCAATGCCTGTGCGAAGTTGCTGGATATTGACGGGAACTGGAACACGCTGTCGTACACGTCGATCAAGAGCATCCCAAACATGTTCAATGGGTGACATGTCTAGTGAGTATGCAGGCCATGGAAGAACTGGGACATTTTCAGCTTCCAGGAATTGTGTGCAGATTCTTGCAACATGAGGCCGTGCATTATCATGCACGGGTGATGGTGGCGGATGAATGGCACGACAATGGGCCTCAGGATCTCGTCACGATATCTCTGTGCATTCAAATTGCCATAGATAAAATGCAATTGTGTCCGTTGTCTGTAGCTTATGCCTGCCCATACCATAACCCCACCACCACCATGGGGCTCTCTGTTCACAATGTTGACATCAGCAAACCGCTCGCCCATCTGCCCGGTATAGTTGAAAACTGGATTAATCCGTGAAGAGCACACTTTTCCAGCGTGCCAGTGGCCATAGTAGGTGAGCATTTGCTCACTGAAGTCTGTTACAATGTCAAATTGTAGCCAGGTCAAGACCCTGGTGAGGAGGACGTCATGACGAGCATGCAGATGAGCTTCCCTGAGAAGGTTTCTGACAGTTTGTGCAGAAATTCTTCGGTTGTGCAAACCCACAGTTTCATCAGCTGTTTAGGTGGCTGATCTCAGACGATCCCGCCAGATGTGGAGGTCCTGGGCTGGCGTGGTTACACGTGGTCTATGGTTGTGAGGCCGGTTGGACGTACTGCCAAATTTTGTAACACCATGTTGGAGGAGGCTTAGGGTAGATAAATGAACATTCAATTATCTGGCAACAGCTCTGGTGGACATTCCTGCAGTCAATTGAACGCTCCTTCAAAACTTGAGACATCGGTGGCATTGTGTTGTGTGACAAAACTGCACATTTTAGACTGGCCTTTTATTGTCCCCAGCAGAAGGTGCACCACTGTAATGATCATGCTGTTTCATCAGCTTCTTAATATGCCACACCTGTTAGGTGGATGTATTATCTTGGCAAAGGAGAAATGCTCACTAACAGGGATGTAAACACATTTGTGCACAAAATTTGAGAGAAATAAGCTTTTTGTACATCTGGAATATTTCTGGGATGTTTTATTTCAGCTCATGAAACATGGGACCAACACTTTACGTGTTAAATTTATATATTTGTTCAGTGTAAATAGAGTTTCCCATCTCTGTCATAATGACCAGAGCAGAGAAGAGAGCCCATTAAATTCACACTCTGCTGTTAGTTCTCCTCATCCTGAGTGACGGTCATCTTTCTGACAGTCTGTGAAACCAGTCAGGAGAGATGATAAAGGCCCCTTGAGTTATTGTCAGATGCTGGAGCTTTGAAAGAAACTCTAACAATCACACATTTTAACAAAACTTTCACTGACACACAGATGTAGGATCTTCATTTGACCAGTATCGTCTCAGCAAAATAATCCCGCAGCAACAGGATTTGAACGTTTAGTCCATAATGTTGCTTGGTCGGTGGTTAGGCTGGTCAACATGAGGCTACATGAAAAGTGGAATACTGTTAATATAACTGTGTGTTAGTTTGGATTTTCAGTAAATTTATGTAAATCACAAAGGCTATCTGCATTTTCTGGAAAATTCACTGGACAATTCTCAGTAAGAAAAGAGTGATCAAATTAAGATCTTTAATATCCACTTCAATAAATGAGTCCCTGGATGAGGCTGGCACATTAGCTTTAATGTTATGCATGAATGACAACAACACTCTACCTCTGCTGTAATTGTTTCTTGCCATCCCTTGATAGTAGCCTTTATATTCACATCAATTCGCTCTCTTTGTCAGATCATGCGTGAGTTGCCTACTGAAGACGTGGCATACACCACCGTCACCATGTCCCGGTCCGGACGCATGCTCTTCACCGGGACCTTAATCTGGACCATCAGGGCCATCAGGTACACCCTGTCTATCCAGAAGGACTGGATCGAGTATCAGGCCCACTCTTCACCTGTCACCAAAGTACGACAATGCAATGCCTCCACAAAACAGGAACATACTATGCATTGCAACGCAATACAACGCAGCAAAGTTTTATCCATTGCAGTGTAATGGACCACACAAATCAGTGCAAAGGCCATTGATTTGAGTGGATGTATCCTGAACAGAGGTGCGTAAACTGTGTCCTTTCTGTGTTCAGATGGTGATCACATTTGATGACCAGTACCTGCTGACGGTGTCTGAGGACTGCTGCCTGCTCATCTGGAAGATCATAGACAAGGAGGGCCGCGGCCTGAAGAGAGACAAGGACATCACCTACGCTGAGGAGATCCTCATCACCAAGTCAGACCTGGAGGAGAAGGTACAGAGATGTAGGATCTTCATTTGAGCCAGTTTGCTATAGCAGGAAAATAATTAACAGAAAATGTGAGTTATTAAGTGGATATAATAAATGTACATTTTTGTAGGGGTTGATACATTTTCCATAGGGGAAAATCAAGTCTGAAATTTCAAAGTGGAAATTACTAAATTCAGAACCCTTTTAAACCTCAAATAAAAAATGTCCTTCGTTGCAGTTAAGTTTTCCTTCAACACCGTGATCAAATGAAGATCCTACATCTGTAGGACACCCATGGGAACTCTTGTAGCATTACACTGACTTGATACTTGGGGTGGGGGTGGTTCCTTATTGTAGGTTGCACAGGAGGTTGGTGGCACCTTAATTGGGGAGAACAGGCTCATGGTAATGACTGGAGCGGAATCAATGGAACGGTATCAAATACATTAAACACATGGTTTCCATGGTTTCCAGGTGTTTGCTGCCATTCCATTTGCTCCGTTCCGGACATTATTATGAGCCGTTCTCCCCTCAGTAGCCTCCTGTGGTAGGTTTGCAAGGGCCATGCAGTTGCTCATCCTGAAACCTGATTATTCACATTCTCCCTGTCCTTTCCTCTTTCCTCTCCTTATGCCTCCCTTTCTCTCTTCTCCCACTCTCTTCACTTAAGATACTCTCCTCTTCTTCTCTCTCTCTACCATCTCTCTTTCTCTCCCTCCCCATCCCTCCTTTCCTCCATAACAGAACCAGGTTATGCTGGAGCTGACGATGCGTGTGGAGGAGTTGAAGATGGAGAATGAGTACCAGCTCCGTCTGAAGGAATGAAGTATAACAAGGACATCAAAGAGATGTCGGCTAAGTTTGTCGAGCAGAAGAGCTCAAGACCAGGAGACAGGTCAGACGAGGCTTCAAACATAATCAGTTACCCACCTTAATTAAGTTAACTAAAGAAAGTACAAGTACATATGATATAATTACCTGAGTGAATCATAGCAATGAAGATACATTTAGATGGTAAATAGGCTCTGAGATAAACAGATTAAAACAGTAAATTATAAAAATTATTCATCTGATGAAATACTTATGTTTACCTTGTCCCAAATAACTCAGAGGACTCTATTGTTGGCTGGCGTTAAGGGCGGTGCTAGTGTCAAATGCACATTGTCATTTTCCAGCCCTAACGCCAGGTTCGGGAATATTCCTGTTTTATATCAGCTCACTTGCTCTCTGATGGGAGAGTTATAAATATTTGCGTGTCCTTAAAAACATGATCCAAAGTGTTAATTTCAGGCAGCGTTGGTAGGGATACTTAAGACCAACCAAAAGCTTGTTTCAGTGGTAACATAGTTGGTTATGGCATGAATATTGACAGCGGAAACGCAGCCTATCCAGCCGTGATGCACACTGCCCATAATACGCATGGAACAACAGCAGCCTATCATGCAGGGATCGTCTGAGACCAGCCACCCGGACAACTGATGAAACTGTGGGTTTGCACAACAAACGAATTTCTGCACAAACTGTCAGAAACCGTCTCAGGGAAGCTCATCTGCATGCTCGTCGTCCTCACCAGGGTCTTGACCTGACTGCAGTTCCGGCTCGTAACCAACTTCAATGGGCAAATGCTTACCTTCGATGGCCTCTGGAACGCTGGAAAGTGTTCTCTTCAACTGTACCGGGCAGATGGCAGACATCATGTATGGTGTCTTGTGGGCGAGTGCTGATATCAATGTTGTAAACAGAGTGCCCCATAGTGGCGGTGGGGGTTATGGTATTGGAAGGCATTAACTACGGACAACGAACACAATTGCATTTTATCACCTCATGTTTCAGCAAGATAAAGCCCAACCCCATGTTGCAAAGATCTGTACACAATTCCTGGAAGCTGAACATGTCCCAGTTCATCCATGGCCTGCATAATCACCAGACATGTCACCCATTGAACATGTTTGGGATGCTCTGGATCGACGTATAAAACGGCGTGTTCCAGTTCCCGCCAATATCCAGCAACTTCGCAACTTCCATTCGAGAGTAGTGGGACAACATTCAACAACCTGATCAATCAACAGCCTGATCAACAATTACAGACCAGTATCCCTTCTTTCTTTTCTCTCCAAAACTCTTGAACGTGCCGTCCTTGGCCAGCTCTCCCGCTATCTCTCTCTGAATGACCTTCTTGATCCAAATCAGTCAGGTTTCAAGACTAGTCATTCAACTGAGACTGCTCTCCTCTGTATCACGGAGGCGCTCCGCACTGCTAAAGCTAACTCTCTCTCCTCTGCTCTCATCCTTCTAGATCTATCGGCTGCCTTCGATACTGTGAACCATCAGATCCTCCTCTCCACCCTCTCCGAGTTGGGCATCTCCGGCGCGGCCCACGCTTGGATTGCGTCCTACCTGACAGGTCGCTCCTACCAGGTGGCGTGGCGAGAATCTGTCTCCTCACCACGCGCTCTCACCACTGGTGTCCCCAGGGCTCTGTTCTTGGCCCTCTCCTATTCTCGCTATACACCAAGTCACTTGGCTCTGTCATAACCTCACATGGTCTCTCTTATCATTGCTATGCAGACGACACACAATTAATCTTCTCCTTTCCCCCTTCTGATGACCAGGTGGCGAATCGCATCTCTGCATGTCTGGCAGACATATCAGTGTGGATGACGGATCACCACCTCAAGCTGAACCTCGGCAAGACGGAGCTGCTCTTCCTCCCGGGGAAGGACTGCCCGTTCCATGATCTCGCCATCACGGTTGACAACTCCATTGTGTCCTCCTCCCAGAGCGCCAAGAACCTTGGCGTGATCCTGGACAACACCCTGTCGTTCTCAACTAACATCAAGGCGGTGGCCCGTTCCTGTAGGTTCATGCTCTACAACATCCGCAGAGTACGACCCTGCCTCACACAGGAAGCGGCGCAGGTCCTAATCCAGGCACTTGTCATCTCCCGTCTGGATTACTGCAACTCGCTGTTGGCTGGGCTCCCTGCCTGTGCCATTAAACCCCTTCAACTCATCCAGAACGCCGCAGCCCGTCTGGTGTTCAACCTTCCCAAGTTCTCTCACGTCACCCCGCTCCTCCGTTCTCTCCACTGGCTTCCAGTTGAAGCTCGCATCCGCTACAAGACCATGGTGCTTGCCTACGGAGCTGTGAGGGGAACGGCACCTCAGTACCTCCAGGCTCTGATCAGGCCCTACACCCAAACAAGGGCACTGCGTTCATCCACCTCTGGCCTGCTCGCCTCCCTACCACTGAGGAAGTACAGCTCCCGCTCAGCCCAGTCAAAACTGTTCGCTGCCCTGGCCCCCCAATGGTGGAACAAACTCCCTCACGACGCCAGGACAGCGGAGTCAATCACCACCTTCCGGAGACACCTGAAACCCCACCTCTTTAAGGAATACCTAGGATAGGTTAAGTAATCCCTCTCACCCCACCCCCCCTAAGTTTTAGATGCACTATTGTTAAGTGACTGTCCCACTGGATGTCATAAGGTGAATGCACCAATTTGTAAGTCGCTCTGGATAAGAGCGTCTGCTAAATGACTTAAATGTAATGTAATGTAAATGATCAACTCTATGCGAAGGACAAATGGTGGTCACACCAGATACGGACTGGTGTTCTGATCCACACTAGTGTAAAGGAGTGCATAACTGGCTGCAGAGAAGTCAGGCGCAGGAGAGCAGAAATGGGGAGCAAACGGAGCCCTTTGTTGAGGCGAACAAAACACGGCACTCAGAAAACTAAACACACACGGGTTACAATAACCCGGCGCAAACCAGCCTGGAGTACACATACATTTACATATAACAATTCCACACACAGACATAGGGGGGGTTATATGCAAGACGAGTAATGAGGGATTGCAAACCAGGTGTGCGGGAAAACAAGACAAAACAAATGGAAAATGAAAGGTGGATCGATGATGGCTGGTGACGTCGACCGCCGAACGCTGGCCGCACAAGGAGAGGAACCGACCTCGGCGGAAGTCTTTCCTTTACGGTATCTGTGACCAACAGATGCATATCTGTATTCCCAGTCATGTGATTAGGGTCTAATGAATTTATTTCAATTGACTGATTTCCTTATATGACCCGTAACTCAGTAAAATCTTTGAAATTGTTGCATGTTACGTTTTATATTTTTGTTCAGTATGTACGCTGTAATACTTTTAACACGTTTTAACTTTTTGTTTAGCTCTCATAATGGTATGCACTGACTTACTTTGCCTTGTAAGAGCCGGCCTTGATAAGAGCCACTGCTAGATCAATACATGGAAATGAAAATTGAAAGTGGCACTGGCTGGGCTGTCTTAAGGTGAACACCTCAATGAGGATCATATGTAGATACATCCCTCTCGCTTCACCTCTCTTCATCTCTCCTGTCAGATCTTGAAGACGGAACGAGGCAAGATGGAGTCAGCCAATCAGGAAGCCATGTTCGAGGTGATGGAGAAACACTCCAAAGAGCTGCAGGATCTGGGTGAGTTCTGTTTTATTCTGTTCTATTCTATTTTGATCGATTATATTCTGTTCTATTCTATCTATTCCATTCTATTCTGTTTATTCTATTCTCACTTCTTGTCCATCTATCGGAAAAGTTGCCTCTAAGTTTAGAGCAATGAGACTTGAATGACTCCCATTTCAGTGTGTACATTGACAGCAGCACCTGATATTATTGAGATACAGTGTCCTCCTCATATCCTCTCTGACTCTTGCTGCTCCCCCCCCAGAGTCAGCCAACAGTCAGAAGCTGATGCTGGAGTATGAGAAGTACCAGGAGCTGCAGCTCAAGTCTCAGCAGATGCAGCAGGACTACGAGGAACAGCTGCAGCGGATGGAAGAGAGCAAGGCTGCTGCCCTGGAGGATCTCACCCTCCACTATGAGGGGAAGCTGCATGAGAAGCTGCTGGTGTTGGAGCAGGTAGGAGATATAACGTCAAAGCGCTTGTTAGGGGCTGTTTTTAGGTGGTATTTGGGGCTTTATATAGAGAGTCCTTACAGCTAGGGTCCTGTTTTTTCCCCACGAAAACCTTCCTTAGGAACCTGAGTTTTCCCCTGACCAGTTCTTTGTGTTAGGACCCTGAGTTTCCCCCTGACCACTTCTTCGTGTTGGGACCCTGAGTTTTCCCTGACCAGTTCTTTGTGTTAGAACCCTGAGTTTTCCCTAGTCAGGGCATGTGGTCAGGAACAAATCCTGGCCTCTCTCCCTTCACACTCCCCTTCCTCCCTTCTCCCCCCTTCCTCCCTTCTCTCTCTCCCTTCACACTCACCTCCCTTCCTTACCTGCCTCTTTGCTCTCTTTCCCTCCCTCTCTCCTCAACTCCCGCTCTTCTCTCCTCCCTATCCTCTCCTCTCCCCTCTCTCCTCTCTCCTTTATCCTCCTCCCCTCTCTCCTCCCTATCCTCTTGCCTCCCTCTCTCCTCTCCCCTCTCCTCTCCTCTCCCTCCCTCCCTCCCTGCTGTGACACTGATTGGAAGTGAAGGGGCAAATTCATCTGGGAATGGCAGGTGCTCCGTGGCGGACGTCCGCAGAATCTTTAAGGAAATGTGACGTCAACTCCCATCACCGCTAAAGGAGGTGTGAGACGGGCAACGCAGGGACAACGCAGGGACAACGCAGGGGCAACGCAGGGGCAACAACGCAGGGACAACAACGCAGGGGCAACGCAGGGGCAACGCAGGGGCAATGCTTGGACAACACACGGTCAACAACACAGGGACAACAACGCAGGGACAACAATGCAGGGGCAACGCAGGGACAATGCAGGGACAACAACGCAGGGACAACAACGCAGGGACAACAATGCAGGGGCAACGCAAGAGCAACGCAGGGGCAACGCAGGGACAACAACGCAGGGGCAACGCAAGGGCAACGCAGGGGCAACGCAGGGACAACAACGCAGGGGCAACGCAGGGGCAACGCAGGGGCAACGCAGGGACAACGCTGGGACAACGCAGGGGCAACGCAGGGGCAACGCAGGGACAACAACGAGGGACAACAACGCAGGGGCAACGCAAGGGCAACGCAGGGACAACGCAAGGGCAATGCAGGGGCAACGCAGGGACAACAACGCAGTGGCAACGCAGGGGCAACGCAGGGACAACGCAGGGACAACGCAGGGGCAACGCAAGGGCAACGCAAGGGCAACGCAAGGGCAACGCAGGGACAACAACGCAGGGGCAACGCAAGGGCAACGCAAGGGCAACGCAGGGACAACAACGCAGGGGCAACGCAAGGGCAACGCAAGGGCAACGCAGGGACAACAACGCAGGGGCAACGCAAGGGCAACGCAAGGGCAACGCAGGGACAACAACGCAGGGGCAACGCAGGGGCAATGCAGGGGCAACGCAAGGGCAACGCAGGGACAACGCAAGGGCAACGCAGGGGCAACGCAGGGACAACAACACAGGGACAACAACGCAGGGGCAACGCAAGGGCAACGCAGGGGCAACGCAGGGGCAACGCAGGGACAACAACGCAGGGGCAACGCAGGGGCAACGCTGGGACAACGCACGCAGGGGCAACAACGCAGGGACAACAACGCAGGGGCAACGCAGGGACAACAACGCAGGGACAACAACGCAGGGACAACAACGCAGGGACAACAACGCAGGGGCAACGCAGGGGCAACAACGCAGGGACAACAACGCAGGGACAACGCAGGGACAACCGATGGACAACGCAGGGGCAACGCAGGGCAACGCAGGGACAACAACGCAGGGACAACCGAGGGACAACGCAGGGGCAACGCAGGGGCAACAACGCAGGGACAACCGAGGGACAACGCAGGGGCAACGCAGGGGCAACGCAGGGGCAACGCAGGGACAACGCAGGGGCAACGCAGGGACAACGCAGGGCCTGCGTAATCCCTTTATTATTTCACTCTGAATAGTGAATAGTGAATTCATCTTAGAGAGAGAGACAGAGTATGGGGACAAAATTGATGTGAATATAAAGGCTACTATCAAGGGATGGCAAGAAACGATTACAGCAGAGGTAGAGTGTTGTTGTCATTCATGCATAACATTAAAGTTATCGTGCCAGCCTCATCCAGGAGTGTACATGTAATGTTTAAGCACAACCAAATAACCCCCAGGGACTCATTTATTGAAGTGGATATTACAGATGCAGTATCTTAATTTCATCACTATTTTGTTGCTGAAAATTTTAGAAGGATTTCCCAGGAAATGCAGATGAGCTTTGTAATTGACATAAATTCACTGAAAACCTGCACTAACACACAGTTATTCCACTTTCCATGTAGCATCATTTTGACCTGCTAATAGCCTAACCACCAATCAAGCAACATTATGGACTAAACGTTCAAATCCTGTTGCTGCAGGATTATTCTGCCGAGACAATACTGGTCAAATTAACAAAACCGCGGATCTATTCAGGACTGTCAAAAATTCCTCAAAATGAAGACGTTTATGATTGATAAGAGTTTCTTTCAAAGCTCCAGCATCTGACAATATCTCAAGGGGCCTTTATCATCTCTCCTGACTGACTGGTTTCACAGACTGTCAGAAAGATGACCGTCACTCAGGATGAGGAGAACTAACAGCAGAGTGTGAATTTAATGGGCTCTCTTCTCTGCTCTGGTCATTATGACAGAGATGGGAAACTCTATTTATACTGAACATAAATATAAACGTAACATGTAAAGTGTTGGTCCCATGTTTCATGAGCTGAAATAAAAGACGAGGCGGTGAATGGCATGCGGAGTAGCTCTTTAGCTTGGTCTTTACTGGGATAATTGAGGATGTAGGTTACTACAGGTGCATAAGCAAACACCCAACAATGGGATTATCCATCTTCTTCACATATGCCGTGCTAGGATGACCTCTGTCCTCTGACCTCTGTCTGTGTTGAGGTAGAGCTCCCGTTCATGCCCTATTTATCTCTATATCTCTCCTTCTGTCTCTTGCCATCTCTCTTTTTGTTATCTTTCTTATCCCCACTCTATCCTTTCACCTCCCTCTATCATTCCCCCTCTTTCTTCCCATCTTTCTTGCCTTGCTATTTTCCACATCTTTCTCCCTCCTTCTTTCTTTATCTCTCCCTCCTCCCCTCTCCCTCCTACTTTCTGTATCACTTCTCCTCCCCCTCTCCCTCCTTCTTTCTGTCTCTTCTCCTCCCCCTCTCCCTCCTTCTTTCTGTCTCTTCTCCTCCCCTCTCCCTCCTTCTTTTTGTCTCTTCTCCTCCCCTCTCCCTCCTTCTTTCTGTCTCTTCTCCTCCCCTCTCCCTCCTTCTTTTTGTCTCTTCTCCTCCCCCTCTCCCTCCTTCTTTTTGTCTCTTCTCCTCCCCTCTCCCTCCTTCTTTTTGTATCTTCTCCTCCCCTCTCCCTCCTTCTTTCTGTATCTCTTCTCCTCCTCCTCTCCCTCCTTCTTTTTGTATCTTCTCCTCCCCTCTCCCTCCTTCTTTCTGTATCTCTTCTCCTCCCCTCTCCCTCCTTCTTTTTGTATCTTCTCCTCCCCTCTCCCTCCTTCTTTCTGTATCTCTTCTCCTCCCCTCTCCCTCCTTCTTTTTGTATCTTCTCCTCCCCTCTCCCTCCTTCTTTCTGTATCTCTTCTCCTCCCCCTCTCCCTCCTTCTTTTTGTTTCTTCTCCTCCCCTCTCCCTCCTTCTTTCTGTATCTCTTCTCCTCCTCCTCTCCCTCCTTCTTTTTGTCTCTTCTCCTCCCCTCTCCCTCCTTCTTTTTGTCTCTTCTCCTCCCCTCTCCCTCCTTCTTTCTGTATCTCTTATCCTCCTCCTCTCCCTCCTTCTTTCTTTATCTCTCCCTCCTCCCCCTTTCCCTCTCCCTCCTCCCCTCTTCTCTCCCTCCTTCTTTCTGTATCTCTTCTCTTCTCCTCCCCCTCTCCTTCCTTCTTTCTGTATCTCTCCAACTTTAAACTCTGTATTGACAACCCCCCATCTGTGTCAGGAGGAGTCTCGTATCAAGGGGAGGGAGTTTGAGGAGAGCAGGAAGCAGATGGAGACAGGGAGATCCAGGACATCAGGATCCGCTATGAGAGGTGGTTGAAGGACGAGAGGGAGACCAACATGCACATGAAGGGAGACACCGGCATCATGAAGAAGAAGGTAGAGACATCATATTCTCACCCCCACAACTCCCTCCACCATCACAAGCTCTCAAAAGTTTCCTTGATTACTTTTGTCCTCTCCCTGCCTTCTTCTCAGAACATAAGAGGGATACGAGGAGAAGATCCTCATTTTCCTCAGACATTTTGATATGGAAGTGTGAAGAGGATGGAGAGAAGAGGACGGGAGGGAGAGGACGGAGGAGAGATTATGGGGGAGAGAGGATGGGAGAGGATGGGGGAGAGGGATGGGGGAGAGGACGGGAGGGAGAGGACGGGGAGAGAGGATGGGGGAGAGAGGACGGGAGGGAGAGGACGGGGGAGAGGGACGGGGAGTGGGACAGGGGGAGAGGAGAGGACTGGTAGGAGAGGACAGAGGAGAGGATGGGAGAGAGAGGACGGGAGAGAGAGGACGGGGGAGAGGGACGGGGGAGAGGACGGGGGAGAGGACTGGAGGGAGAGGACGGGGAGAGAGGACGGGAGGGAGAGGACGGGGGAGAGGGACGGGGGGAGAGGATGGGAGAGAGAGGACGGGGAGAGAGGAGGGGAGAGAGAGGACGGGGGAGAGGGACGGGGGGAGAGGACGGAGGGAGAGGACGGGAGGGAGAGGACGGGGGGAGAGGACGGGGGGAGAGGACTGGAGGGAGAGGACGGGAGAGAGAGGATGGGAGAGAGAGGACGGGAGAGAGAGGACGGGGGAGAGGGACGGGGGGAGAGGACGGGGGGAGAGGACTGGAGGGAGAGGACGGGGGAGAGAGGACGGGAGGGAGAGGACGGGGGGAGAGGGACGGGGGGAGAGGAGAGGACTGTTAGGAGAGGACAGAGGAGAGGATGCAAGATTCCCCGCTAGTCTCCCTCCAACTCCCATCCTTCACACACTCCCTCCCCAACCCTCTCCCACCTAGACCCTGCGTGCCCTCTCATCACAGTGGTACATCATAATTACAGCCAATGAGACGCAGCATACGGCCTGCTGATGGCGAGCAGGGCCTGTCCATGTGTCCATAGTTAGGCTCTAATGTGCTCCCTCCGCTTGCTCACTCAATATCACAGGGAGAATGTTAAGTCAGATCCTGTGTGTAGATTCTGCAGTCCTATGGCCCCATTCTGTCTGTCTGCTGTCTGTTCTTGCCTTTCTCCCTAGATAAGGTTAGGCTGTTTTTACTATCCAATATGGTAGTGCATGTGGAGGCTTTTTTGTTGGTTATGGGAAGCTATAAAGAATATGACCATTGTGTAAGTCCCAATGAGTTATGACGACGGTGACTGATGACATTTTCCTCCCCTCCCTGCCACGTCTACCCCCTGTCCTCCTCTCCCTGCCACGTCTATCCCCTGTCCTCCTCTCCCTGCCACGTCTACCCCCTGTCCTCCTCTCCCTGCCACGTCTATCCCCTGTCCTCCTCTCCCTGCCACGTCTACCCCCTGTCCTCCTCTCCCTGCCACGTCTACCCCCTGTCCTCCTCTCCCTGCCACGTCTACCCCCTGTCCTCCTCTCCCTGCCAAGTCTACCCCCTGTCCTCCTCTCCCTGCCACGTCTATCCCCGTCCTCCTCTCCCTGCCACGTCTACCCCCTGTTCTCCTCTCCCTGCCACGTCTACCCCCTGTCCTCCTCTCCCTGCCACGTATACCCCCTGTCCTCCTCTCCCTGCCACGTCTACCCCCTGTCCTCCTCTCCCTGCCACGTCTACCCCCTGTCCTCCTCTCCCTGCCACGTCTACCCCCTGTCCTCCCCTCCCTGCCACGTCTACCCCCTGTCCTCCTCTCCCTGCCACGTCTACCCCCTGTCCTCCTCTCCCTGCCACGTCTACCCCCTGTCCTCCTCTCCCTGCCACGTCTACCCCCTGTCCTCCTCTCCCTGCCACGTCTACCCCCTGTCCTCCTCTCCCTGCCACGTCTACCCCCTGTCCTCCTCTCCCTGCCACGTCTACCCCCTGTCCTCCTCTCCCTGCCACGTCTACCCCCTGTCCTCCTCTCCCTGCCACGTCTATCTCCTGTCCTCCTCTCCCTGCCACGTCTACCCCCTGTCCTCCTCTCCCTGCCACGTCTACCCCCTGTCCTCCTCTCCCTGCCACGTCTACCCCCTGTCCTCCCCCCCTGTCCTCCCCTCCCTCCCTCACACACACACCCACGCACACACACTGCAGTTCAGCAGCCTGCAGAAGAATATAGACGACAGGAGCATGGAGAAAGAGAAGATGAAGACAGAGCAACAGAAGCTACTGGCACATCAGAAGTGTCTGGAGAGAGACATCCTGGCCCTGATGAAAGAGATCCAGGAGAGGGATGACACCATCCAGGATAAGGTGAGAGGGCTGCTGCTGGGCTGAGGGGGTACAGACAGGTGCCATGGCATGGAGAGGGTTAGGTTTGCCTCCAAGGTATGCATAAACATGGCCGGTTCCTTGACTGGATGCCATTGAAACGGAAGGAAAGAGGAAGTTTTATTGATGGACCTCTACTGTTTATGATTGTAGTTGACTTTGTTCAAATGTTCTTCTCTCATAATCGAACACAATCAACTTATGCGCTATTATATATTGTCCATAAAAGTTGTTCTCCCCCATACATCTATTATCCTGAGTCCCAGTCCCAGTCCCATGCATCACACCAGACAAGGTGACTTTGAGACTGTGAGACTCCTCCCCTTCTCACAGCACTGAACCAGAGTGTGAAGGTCCAATAATGAATAATCCCACTGCATCAGCATGTGGTGGAGCAGGCCACCGTTTCAGGCACCGACTCAGACACTTGCTCTGCGAACACATACCACCCTGCATCCCACTGCTGACTTGCCTCTGAAGCTAATCAGGGTTGGTCCTGGATGAGAGACCAGATGCTGCTGGAAGTGGTGTTGGAGGGCCAGTAGGAGGCACTCTTTCCTCTGGTCTAAACATTTTTTTTATATATCTCATTGCCCTAGGGCAGTGACATTGCCCTGTTGCAAGGTGCCGTCTTTCGGGTGGCACGTTAAACACATGTCCTGACTCTCTGTGGTCACTAAAGATCCCATGGCAAAAAAGTCCACTCTTTAGAGTAGGGGTGTTAACCCCGGTGTCCTGGTAAAAATGTCCAATCTGGTCGTTGCTGTAAATGAGAATGTGTTCTCAGTCAACTTACCTGGTAAAATAAGGGTAAAATATATATTTTAAATAAACTATCCCCCTCTCTTTTTTCGCATAAGGTTAGATGTTGACATGTTGTGTCCCTGTGTAAACAAAGCATGAACAAAGAATGGGGCTGTTAGCGTAATTGATTTGCGATGTTATATCCCTCCAAACAGCATGTCCATATTTTAACATCAGTGTTCTGAGGGAGGAGACAACCATTTTCATCCTCTTCTAACTCTGTCTCTTATGTGCGGTCCAAACACTTAAAAGACACACCCTCATCCACTTATGCCCTTGGGGGAATCCCTGTCGCCATCTTGGAGGGCGGTCCAAATGATTAGCCAAGCAAGGGAAGTTTGTGACGTAAGCCCCTCAGCCCTAGTGTTTGTCGGCTTTGCGAGTGTACAATTATGTTCACTCCGAGGCCTGAAACTCCCCATAATTCAATTCGCAACGATTGTACATCCACTAAGAAAAGTCAGCGAAAACTTAAAACAACATTAATGGAGAAGTCAACGTACAAGTGTAAGTAAAAACGAATGCAAATACGTTAGACATTGTGCTACTAATGCACATGATGGCACAAACACGTCTTGTAAAAAGTAAATATGTTTTTGTTTGGTCATCTTTTGGAAATTGTAGAAATAAAAAATGTTCCTTCTTCAGAAGTTCCAGCTGGGCAGACTAATGTTAGTTAGATAATTCATTTGCTAGCTATCATACAGTAGGCGTATATGAATAATTATATATTTAATATAACTAGACATGCACTCATAATTGACTAACGCATATAAAGCAACCACAAGCTACCGGTGGCTGAAAACACAATCATCGCGGGATGAACGATTGACGAATTTCCGGGGAAGGTGGTCCATTTAAAAATCATTCCGTCCTTCCCTCGCCCTGCAAGTGTAAACTCGTCAGACATCATGATACGCCATCAGAAGTGTCCACTTAATTTGAGGGCTGAGGGATGGGATGTGTCTTTTAAATGTGTGCACACACTGTATATAGACTTTTTCTATTGAGTTATTGACTACGTTTGTTTATTCCATGTGTAACTCTGTTGTTTGTGTCGCACTGCTATGCTTTATCTTGGCCAGGACGCAGTTGTAAATGAGAACTTGTTCTCAACTGGCCTACCTGGTTAAACAAAGGTGAAATAAATACTGTAATGACCTGACTAGATCATAAATGAACAATTGTCCAGACAGAGGCTTGAGTTTACGAATTGACGGTTTATTACACCAACTTTACACAGGCTACTGTTTGGGCCGTAGCACACGCCAAATAGATGACAGATAACCCACAAGCCAATCGTGACCTTCTCTTGTGAAACCCAGACGTAAGAGAGAGAGAACAAAGGCTGAACCTGGTCTTAACTTCCAATGCTCCACCGCCCTGCCCAACCCCCCTCCATGCCACTCCGCCAACCACCAGGATGCCCGGCATCAGAACATTCCAGGCATTCCCGTGATTGGCAGATAGCAGGTTGATTGACAGGTCGGACCCCGCGAACACCGGGTACTGGTCAGTACAACACAACCACCTCCTAGCCTAACACATAACACACAGCTGTCTATGTGGGTCGCTACAATACAATGAAATAGTGTTTTGGGCCACAGCCTTAGTGTGCAGAGGGATCCGGATCGTGGAAACTCAGCACTACATCGTTATTGAAATTTAAAGGCAATGTTCCCACGTCAGCAGAGACTGCTTCATGGTAAAAGCTGCAGATGTCGTCTCAATAGGAAATGACCTTTACATTTCTACCCTGCTCTCTGTAACGCTTCAGCGACACAGACTGAATAGAGACAATAATTGATAACTGTCTTTAATGTGTAAATGTCACAGATGCTGTCTATGAA
The DNA here is from genome assembly GCF_021184085.1 of Oncorhynchus gorbuscha. Classification (NCBI taxonomy): domain Eukaryota; kingdom Metazoa; phylum Chordata; class Actinopteri; order Salmoniformes; family Salmonidae; genus Oncorhynchus; species Oncorhynchus gorbuscha. The sequence continues at coordinate 13,676,554 of NC_060187.1, read as the reverse complement.
AAGATTACACCCCCCCCCTTCCTCTACACTCACACACACCACCTGCCCTCAAGATGAAACACTTTCAAATAGCTAATTGGACAGAGAGTAAATTATAACAAAATGTCCCTGCATTAAAAGAGGAGGCCCCAGTTCAGTTCAAACACAGATCCATCCTCCTATCCTTTCTCTTCATGAATAAAGATTCACACTCAGCAGAGTAGCCGTGGCAACTGTTGTTCTAACGTTCGTCGTCACTAACGATGATACATTTGAACATTAAAGATGCCTCCCAGAAGTTAAGCTTGAACATTAGATTTGGTTCACTAACAAGCTTGTATTGTTGAACTACGGAAGTGACATTTTATATTCAATTTCATGGGATATTAATGTTGGAAGAGGATTATGAATGCAATTGAACTGGACAAATAACTCAAGTCAAAGACTATAAAGAGAATGGGTTGATTTCTTGGCTTAACAAATTTCATGGCTAACAAACCTGTTACATGGCAACATTGCATCATGCCATGTTATATTCTATGAGTTATAATGTAACAGTATAACTTTAGACTGTCCCCTCGACCATACCCGGGCGCGAACCAGGGACTCTCTGCACACATCAACAACAACCTCTCTCATCATCACCCAGTGCCTGGGCTTACCTCCGCTGTACCCGCACCCCACCATACCCCTGTCTGCGCATTATGCCCTGAATATATTCTACCATGCCCAGAAACCTGCTCCTCTTATTCTCTGTCCCCAACGCTCTAGACGACCAGTTTTGATAGCCTTTAGCCGCACCCTCATACTACTCCTTCTCTGTTCCGCGGGTGATGTGGAGGTAAACCCAGGCCCTGCATGTCCCCAGGCACCCTCATTTGTCGACTTCTGTGATCGAAAAAGCCTTGGTTTCATGCATGTCAACATCAGAAGCCTCCTCCCTAAGTTTGTTTTACTCACTGCTTTAGCACACTCTGCTAACCCTGATGTCCTTGCCGTGTCTGAATCCTGGCTCAGGAAGGCCACCAAAAATTAGGAGATTTCCATACCCAACTATAACATCTTCCGTCAAGATAGAACTGCCAAAGGGGGAGGAGTTGCAGTCTACTGCAGAGATAGCCTGCAAAGTAATGTCATACTTTCCAGGTCCATATCCAAACAGTTCGAACTACTAATTTTGAAAATGACTCTCTCCAGAAATAAGTCCCTCACTGTTGCCGCCTGCTACTGACCCCCCTCAGCTCCCAGCTGTGCCCTGGACACCATTTATGAATTGATCGCCCCCCCCATATAGTTTCAGAGTTTGTTCTGTTAGGTGACCTAAACTGGGATATGCTTAACACCCCGGCAGTCCTACAATCTAAGCTAGATGCCCTCAATCTCACACAAATCATCAAGGAACCCACCAGGTACAACCCTAACTCTGTAAACAAGGGCACCCTCATAGACGTCATCCTGACCAACTGGCCCTCCAAATACACCTCCGCTGTCTTCAACCAGGATCTCAGCGATCACTGCCTCATTGCCTGTATCCGCTACGGAGCCGCAGTCAAACGACCACCCCTCATCACTGTCAAACGCTCCCTAAAACACTTCTGTGAGCAGGCCTTTCTAATCGATCTGGCCCGGGTATCCTGGAAGGACATTGACCTCATCCCGTCAGTTGAAGATGCCTGGTCATTCTTTAAAAGTAACTTCCTCACCATTTTAGATAAGCATGCTTCGTTCAAAAAATGCAGAACTAAGAACAGATACAGCCCTTGGTCCAGACCTGACTGCCCTCGACCAGCACAAAAACATGCTGTGGCGGACTGCAATAGCATCGAATAGTCCCCGCGATATGCAACTGTTCAGGGAAGTCAGGAACCAATACACGCAGTCAGTCAGGAAAGCTAAGGCCAGCTTCTTCAGGCAGAAGTTTGCATCCTGTAGCTCCAACTCCAAAAAGTTCTGGGACACTGTGAAGTCCATGGAGAACAAGAGCACCTCCTCCCAGCTGCCCACTGCACTGAGGCTAGGTAACACGGTCACCACGATAAATCCATGATTATCGAAAACTTCAACAAGCATTTCTCAACGGCTGGCCATGCCTTCCGCCTGGCTACGCCAACGTCGGCTAACAGCTCCCCCCCCCCTCCCCCCGCAGCTACTCGCCCAAGCCTCTCCAGGTTCTCCTTTACCCAAATCCAGATAGCAGATGTACTGAAAGAGCTGCAAAACCTGGACCCGTACAAATCAGCTGGGCTCGACAATCTGGACCCTCTATTTCTGAAACTATCCGCCGCCATTGTCGCAACCCCTATTACCAGCCTGTTCAACCTCTCTTTCATATCATCTGAGATCCCCAAGGATTGAAAAGCTGCTGCAGTCATCCCACTCTTCAAAGGGGGGAGACACCCTGGACCCAAACTGTTACAGACCTATATCCATCCTGCCCTGCCTATCTAAGGTCTTCGAAAGCCAAGTCAACAAACAGGTCACTGACCATCTCGAATCCCACCGTACCTTCTCCGCTGTGCAATCTGGTTTCCGAGCCGGTCACGTGTGCACCTCTGCCACGCTCAAGGTACTAAACGATATCATAACCGCCATCAATAAAAGACAGTACTGTGCAGCCGTCTTCATCGACCTTGCCAAGGCTTTCGACTCGGTCAATCACCATATTCTTATCGGCAGACTCAGAAGCCTCGGTTTTTCGGATGACTGCCTTGCCTGGTTCACCAATTACTTTGCAGACAGAGTTCAGTGTGTCAAATCGGAGGGCATGCTGTCCGGTCCTCTGGCAGTCTCTATGGGGGTGCCACAGGGTTCAATTCTCGGGCCGACTCTTTTCTCTATATATATCAATGATGTTGCTCTTGCTGCGGGCGATTCCCTGATCCACCTCTACGCAGACGACACCATTCTATATACTTCCGGCCCGTCCTTGGACACTGTGCTATCTAACCTCCAAACGAGCTTCAATGCCATACAACACTCCTTCCGTGGCCTCCAACTGCTCTTAAACGCTAGTAAAACCAAATGCATGCTTTTCAACCGTTCGCTGCCTGCACCCGCACGCCTGACCAGCATCACCACCCTGGATGGTTCTGACCTTGAATATGTGGACATCTATAAGTACCTAGGTGTCTGGCTAGACTGTAAACTCTCCTTCCAGACTCATATCAAACATCTCCAATCGAAAATCAAATCAAAAATCGTCTTTCTATTCCGCAACAAAGCCTCCTTCACTCACGCCGCCAAACTTACCCTAGTAAAACTGACTATCCTACCGATCCTCGACTTCGGCGATGTCATCTACAAAATTGCTTCCAACACTCTACTCAGCAAACTGGATGCAATTTATCACAGTGCCATCCGTTTTGTCACTAAAGCACCTTATACCACCCACCACTGCGACTTGTATGCTCTAGTCGGCTGGCCCTCGCTACATATTAGTCGCCAGACCCACTGGTTCCAGGTCATCTACAAGTCCATGCTAGGTAAAGCTCCGCCTTATCTCAGTTCGGTCACGATGGCAACACCCATCCGTAGCACGCGCTCCAGCAGGTGTATCTCACTGATCATCCCTAAAGCCAACACCTCATTTGGCCGCCTTTCGTTCCAGTACTCTGCTGCCTGTGACTGGAACGAATTGCAAAAATCGAGGAAGTTGGAGACTTTTATCTCCCTCACCAACTTCAAATATCTGCTATCTGAGCAGCTAACCGATCGCTGCAGCTGTACATAGTCTATTGGTAAATAGCCTACCCATTTTCACCTCCCTCATCCCCATACTGTTTTTATTTATTTACTTTTCTGCTCTTTTGCACACCAATATCTCTACCTGTACATGACCATCTGATCATTTATCACTCCATTGTTAATCTGCAAAATTTTAATTATTCGCCTACCTCCTCATGCCTTTTGCACACAATGTATATAGACTCCCCTTTTTTTCTACTGTGTTATTGGCTTGTTAATTGTTTACTCCATGTGTAACTCTGTGTTGTCTGTTCACACTGCTATGCTTTATCTTGGCCAGGTCGCAGTTGCAAATGAGAACCTGTTCTCAACTAGCCTACCTGGTTAAATAAAGGTGAAATAAAATTAAAATAAAAAATAAAAAAAGATCAGCTGTATGTGGGAGTATATAGAGATCAATGCTATGGGCTTCCTGTACTCTGTAGATGGAGCAGGAGCTGGATACCTTCCACAAGAAGAACGCTCAACAGGAACTGGACATCGCTGAGCATCAAACTCACCACCACCGACAAGGAGATGCACAAGGGACTGCAGAAGGTATGTAGTGTGTGAGGGAGAGGGATACCATTTTACCTTGAGTGCATGGCAGGTGTTTATATTTGTGTTTTTATCTTTGCAAATGACCAACCCCTCTTCCCCAGGTAAGGGATGTGGAGGCCCTGGTACGTAGGTTCAAGACGGACCTCTATAACTGTGTGGGATTCACCCAGGAGCCTAAGAGGTTAAAGGACAGCATCACAGACCTTTACGACCACTATGTACAGAAGAGTGATGTGGTGAGAGAAACAGGATGAAAGAGGGAGATGGAGAGAGAGTTCATTTGTATTATTTATTTTACTTTTGTATATCTACTTCACTTGCTTTGGCAATGTAAACATATGTTTCCCATGCCAATAAAGCCCCTTGAATTGAATTGACAGAGCGCAAGAGCAGCATTGTTATAGGCTCACTAGAGCTCACTCTGCCTGTTTGTGCTGCTTTTATGCTCTTTCATGCAAGCTGGTAGAGTGAATTGGGTTGTAACCTTGTAATGGCTACAGTGCTGGTCTAAAAAGTTCTCCCTGAGCAAAAATGTACCCAGAAGTTAAAGAATGCAACTCGTCATAGATAAGTAAGTTGGCTACTGTGTATTCATTGTAATCAAATATGGCTGCTCTTCATGTCTCTCAGGTGGATATAGTTGGTGTGGACGCAGAAGTCCAGAGGGAGTACGTCCCGCACAGAGAGCACCTGGAGAGGAACGTGGCGTCCCTGAAGAGGAAACTGGCCAAAGACGGCGTGGTCCACCATGCAGACAACGTCAAGATCATGCAGGTGACAGAGACGAGACTTTTCATAAAGGACTGTTGGAGTGCCGCACACAATAGTCATAAAATTAGTGACCACAACTTTATTATACACCCCAAATCTATAGGCTGTTTGTTCTGTACTATTCTTTGACTAACTGATTGGTTGATTCATTCATTGATTGCTACAGGAGAATGCAACTCTAATCAGAGAGATCAACGACCTGAGAAAGGAGTTGCGTCTGGTGCGTTCCCAGGTCCACGACTACAAGAGTCTGATGAGAAAACAGGGCAAGAAGCAGACCAACACTATCAAAGGTGACCTGTTTCTCTCTTATCTGGACTGATTTACAGTAAAGACGACTGATTGCAGCTTTCATTGGAAAGAGTCTGCAGGATAACTTTTAAAATCAAATCAAATCAAATTGATTTATATAGCCCTTCGTACATCAGCTGATATCTCAAAGTGCTGTACAGAAACCCAGCCTAAAACCCCAAACAGCAAGCAATGCAGGTGTAGAAGCACGGTGTCTAGGAAAAACTCCCTAGAAAGGCCAAAACCTAGGAAGAAACCTAGAGAGGAACCAGGCTATGTGGGGTGGCCAGTCCTCTTCTGGCTGTGCCGGGTGGAGATTATAACAGAACATGGCCAAGATGTTCAAATGTTCATAAATGACCAGCATGGTCGAATAATAATAAGGCAGAACAGTTGAAACTGGAGCAGCAGCACAGTCAGGTGGACTGGGGACAGCAAGGAGTCATCATGTCAGGTAGTCCTGGGGCACGGTCCTAGGGCTCAGGTCCTCCGAGAGAGAGAAAGAAAGAGAGAATTAGAGAGAGCATATGTGGGGTGGCCCGTCCTCTTCTGGCTGTGTCGGGTGGAGATTATAACAGAACATGGCCAAGATGTTCAAATGTTCATAAATGACCAGCATGGTCGAATAATAGTAAGGCAGAACAGTTGAAACTGGAGCAGCAGCATGGCCAGGTGGACTGGGGACAGCAAGGAGTCATCATGTCAGGTAGTCCTGGGGCATGGTCCTAGGGCTCAGGTCAGTTGAAACTGGAGCAGCAGCATGGCCAGGTGGACTGGGGACAGCAAGGAGTCATCATGTCAGGTAGTCCTGGGGCATGGTCCTAGGGCTCAGGTCCTCCGAGAGAGAGAAATAAAGAAGGAGAGAATTAGAGAACGCACACTTAGATTCACACAGGACACCGAATAGGACAGGAGAAGTACTCCAGATATAACAAACTGACCCTAGCCCCCCGACACAAACTACTGCAGCATAAATACTGGAGGCTGAGACAGGAGGGGACAGGAGACACTGTGGCCCCATCCGAGGACACCCCCGGACAGGGCCAAACAGGAAGGATATAACCCCACTCACTTTGCCAAAGCACAGCCCCCACACCACTAGAGGGATATCTTCAACCACCAACTTACCATCCTGAGACAAGTCTGAGTATAGCCCACAAAGATCTCCGCCACAGCACAGCCCAAGGGGTGGGGGGGGGGGGCGCCAACCCAGACAGGATGACCACAACAGTGAATCAACCCACTCAGGTGACGCACCCCCTGCAGGGACGGCATGAGAGAGCCCCAGTAAGCCAGTGACTCAGCCCCTGTAATGGGGTTAGAGGCAGAGAATCCCAGTGGAAAGAGGGGAACCGGCCAGGCAGAGACAGCAAGGGCGGTTCGTTGCTCCAGAGCCTTTCCGTTCACCTTCCCACTCCTGGGCCAGACTACACTCAATCATATGACCCACTGAAGAGATGAGTCTTCAGTAAAGACTTAAAGGTTGAGACCGAGTTTGCTTCTCTGACATGGGTAGGCAGACCGTTCCATAAAAATGGAGCTCTATAGGAGAAAGCCCTGCCTCCAGCTGTTTGCTTAGAAATTCTAGGCACAATTAGGAGGCCTGCGTCTTGTGACCGTAGCGTACGTGTAGGTATGTACGGCAGGACCAAATCAGAGAGATAGGTAGGAGCAAGCCCATGTAATGCTTTGTAGGTTAGCAGTAAAACCTTGAAATCAGCCCTTGCTTTGACAGGAAGCCAGTGTAGAGAGGCTAGCACTGGAGTAATATGATCACATTTTTTGGTTCTAGTCAGGATTCTAGCAGCCGTATTTAGCACTAACTGAAGTTTATTTAGTGCTTTATCCGGGTAGCCGGAAAGTAGAGCGTTGCAGTAGTCTAACCTAGAAGTGACAAAAGCATGGATTAATTTTTCTGCATCATTTTTGGACAGACAGTTTCTGATTTTTGCAATATTACGTAGATGGAAAAAAGCTGTCCTCGAAATGGTCTTGATATGTTCTTCAAATTATAACCCCCCCAACCCCTCCATCCAAACCAATTTATAACCCCCCCAACCCCTCCATCCAAACCAATTTATAACTCCCCCAAACCGTCCATCCAAACCAATTTATAACCCCCAATCCCTCCATCCAAATCAATTTATAACCCCCAACCCCTCCCTCCAAACCAATTTATAACCCCCAACCCCTCCATCCAAACCAATTTATAACCCCCAACCCCTCCCTCCAAACCAATTTATAACCCCCAACCCCTCCCTCCAAACCAATTTATAACCACCCCCAACACCTCCCTCCAAACCAATTTATAACCACCCCCAACCCCTCCCTCCAAACCAATTTATAACCACCCCCAACCCCTCCCTCCAAACCAATTTATAACCACCCCCAACACCTCCCTCCAAACCAATTTATAACCCCCCCCAACCCCTCCATCCAAACCAATTTATAAACCCCCAACCCCTCCATCCAAACCAATTTATAACCCCCCAACCCCTCCATCCAAATCAATTTATAACCCCCCAACCCCTCCATCCAAACCAATTTATAACCCCCAACCCCTCCCTCCAAACCAATTTATAACCCCCAACCCCTCCCTCCAAACCAATTTCTAACCCCCAACCCCTCCATCCAAACCAATGTATAACCCCTCCAACCCCTCCATCCAAATACATTTACAACCCCCCAACCCCTCCATCCAAACCAATGTATAACCCCTCCAACCCCTCCATCCAAATACATTTACAACCCCCCAACCCCTCCATCCAAATCAATTTATAACCCCCCAACCCCTCCATCCAAACCAATTTATAACCACCCCCAACCCCTCCATCCAAACCAATTTATAACCTCCCCCAACCCCTCCATCCAAATACATTTACAACCCCCCCCAACCCCTCCATCCAAATACATTTACAACCCCCCAACCCCTCCATCCAAATCAGTTTATAACCCCCAACCCCTCCATCCAAATAAATTTTTTACCCCCCAACCCCTCCATCCAAATCAGTTTATAACCCCTCCAACCCCTCCATCCAAATCAATTTATAACCATCCCCAACCCCTCCCTCCAAATCAATTTATAACCATCCCCAACCCCTCCCTCCAAACCAATTTATAACCAACCCCTCCATCCAAACCAATTTATAACCACCCCCAACCCATCCATCCAAATCAATTTATAACCCCCAACCCCTCCCTCCAAACCAATTTATAACCAACCCCTCCATCCAAATCAATTTATAACCCCCAACCCCTGCATCCAAATCAATTTATAACCCCCAACCCCTCCATCCAAATCAATTTATAACCCCCCAACCCCTCCATCCAAATCAATTTATAACCCCCAACCCCTCCATCCAAATCAATTTATAACCCCCAACCCCTGCATCCAAATCAATTTATAACCCCCAACCCCTCCATCCAAATCAATTTATAACCCCCAACCCCTCCATCCAAACCAATTTATAACCCCCAACCCCTCTATCCAAACCAATTTATAACCCCCAACCCCTCCATCCAAATCAATTTATAACCCCCCAACCCCTCCATCCAAATCAATTTATAACCCCCCAACCCCTTCATCCAAACCTATTTATAACCACCCCCTCAACCCCTCCATCCAAACCAATTTATAACACCCCAACCCCTCCCTCCAAACCAATTTATAACCACCCCCAACCCCTCCATCCAAACCAATTTATAACCCCCAACCCCTCCATCCAAATCCATTTTTAACCCCCAACCCCTCCATCCAAATCAATTTATAACCATCCCCTCCATCCAAATCAATTTATAACCATCCCCTCCATCCAAATCAATTTATAACCATCCCCTCCACCCAAATCAATTTATAACCACCTCCAACCCCTCCATCCAAATCAATTTATAACCCCTCCAACCCCTCCATCCAAATCAATTTATAACCCCCCAACCCCTCCATCCAAATAAATTTACAACCCCCCAACCCCTCCATCCAAATCAATTTATAACCCAACCCCTCCATCCAAATAAATTTACAACCCCCCCCAACCCCTCCATCCAAATACATTTATAACCACCCCCAACCCCTCCATCCAAATCAATTTATAACCCAACCCCTCCATCCAAATCAATTTATAACCCCCAACCCCTCCCTCCAAATCAATTTATTACCCCCAACCCCTCCCTCCAAATCAATTTATTACCCCCAACCCCTCCCTCCAAACCAATTTATAACCCCCAACCCCTCCCTCCAAGCCAATTTATAACCACCCCCAACCCCTCTATCCAAACCAATTTATAACCCCCCCAACCCCTCCATCCAAATCAATTTATAGCCCCCTATCCCTTCCATCCAAATCAATTTATAACCATCCCCTCCATCCAAATCAATTTATAACCACCCCCAACCCCTCCATCCAAATCAAACTATAACCACCCCAACCCGTCCATCCAAATCAATTTATAACCCCCCAACCCCTCCCTCCAAACCAATTTATAACCAACCCCTCCATCCAAATCAATTTATAACCATCCCCTCCATCCAAATCAATTTATAACCCCCAACCCCTCCCTCCAAACCAATTTATAACCCAACCCCTCCATCCAAATCAATTTATAACCCCCAACCCTCCATCCAATTCAATTTATAACCCCCCAACCCCTCCATCCAAATACATTTACAACCCCCAATCCCTCCATCCAAATACATTTACAACCCCCCAAACCCCTCCATCCAAACCAATTTATAACCACCCCCAACAACTCCATCCAAACCAATTTATAAACATCCCCCAACCCCTCCATCCAAATACATTTACAACCCCCCAACCCCTCCATCCAAATACATTTAGAACCACCCCCAACCCCTCCATCCAAATCAATTTATAACCCAACCCCTCCATCCAAATCAATTTATAACCCCCCAACCCTTCCATCCAAATCAATTTATAACCCCCCAACCCCTCCATCCAAATCCATTTTTAACCCCTCCCCCCATTTTTAACCCCCCCCTCCAACTAAATCAAGTTATAACCATCCCCTCCATCCAAATCAATTTATAACCACCCCAACCCCTCCATCCAAACCGATGTATAACCCCTCCATCCAAATCAATTTATAACCATTCCCTCCATCCAAATCAATTTATAACCCCCCAACCCCTCCCTCCAAACCAATTTATAACCAACCCTCCATCCAAATCAATTTATAACCCTCCAACCCCTCCATCCAAATCAATTTATAACCAACCCCTCCATCCAAATCAATTTATAACCAACCCCTCCATCCAAACCAATTTATAACCAACCCCTCCATCCAAATCAATTTATAACCCAACCCCTCCATCCAAATCAATTTATAACCCCCCCAACCCCTCCATCCAAACCAATTTATAACCACCTCCAACCCCTCCATCCAAATCAATGTATAACCACCTACAACCCCTCCATGCAAATAAATTTATAACCCCTCCATCCAAACCAATTTATAACCCCACTATCCCTTCCATCCAAATCAATTTATAACCATTCCCTCCATCCAAATCAATTTATAACCCCCCAACCCCTCCATCCAAACCAATTTATAACCACCTCCAACCCCTCCATCCAAACCAATTTATAACCACCTCCAACCCCTCCATCCAAATCAATGTATAACCACCTACAACCCCTCCATGCAAATCAATTTATAACCCCTCCATCCAAACCAATTTATAACCCCACTATCCCTTCCATCCAAATCAATTTATAACCATTCCCTCCATCCAAATCAATTTATAACCCCCCCAACCCCTCCCTCCAAACCAATTTATAACCAACCCCTCCATTCAAACCAATTTATAACCCCTCCATCCAAACCAATTTATAACCCCCAAGCCCACCCTCCAAACCAATTTATAACCACCCCCAACCCCTCCCTCCAAACCAATTTATAACCCCCAACCCCTCTATCCAAATCAATTTATAACCACCCCCAAACCCTCCATCCAAACCAATTTATAACCCCCTATCCCTTCCATCCAAATCAATTTATAACCATCCCCTCCATCCAAATCAATTGATAACCCCCCAACCCCTCCATCCAAAATTATTTATAACCCCCCTATCCCTTCCATCCAAATAAATTTATAACCATCCCCTCCATCCAAATCAATTTATAACCAACCCCTCCATCCAAATCAATTTATAACCACCCCCAACCCCTGTATGCTGCTCTGTACCATCACTCATTCATATATCCTTATGTACATGTTCCTTATCCCCTTACACTGTGTATAAGACAGTCGTTTTGGAATTGTTAGTTAGATTACTTGTTGGTTATCACTGCATTGTCGGAACTAGAAGCACAAGCATTTCGCTACACTCGCATTTAACATCTGCTAACCATGTGTATGTGACAAATAAAATTTGATTTGATTTGCGTGTACGTGCGTTTTTACGGGACCTGTTTGTCAACTGTAGGATGATCCTTCGTATTACCACCATAATAACGGGAAGTGGCAAAAACGGTAAGCCTATCATTCTCTAGACTTTAAAAAAAGTACTGGGCAAATCTATTTTGTCTGTCAGCTAGGTGCTATCCCAACGGCGCACATCCCCTTCATGAGAAGTGTTTATAATTTAAGGCTGGCGCGCGGGCTTTCCCCATGGGACGCCAGCGAAAGGTCGCGCGCTGCTCTGTAGCCTACTGATGCGCTTTCCCCTCCCAACCAGCGTCGCCTCTGCGTGCGGTGACCACACCTGCAACCGGGAAAGTCCGCTAGACCTTTCGGACGGTTCAGTGAGCGCGAGAGGCACACACAATCACAATCGGAGGCTCCACATCGGAGAAAGGTAGTCAGTCTAGTCAGAATTATGTTGATTATTGAGACTATATTGTTTCAAACCGTCCTTTCACGCACCAAACGCGCGGCATATGGTTTGGATTTGGAAATACCTCCCGGCGCAAAAACGGAGATTTGTGGAGTCGTTCCGTTTCGAGGATGAATAGCGACTGGAAATGTGCCAGCACCACGCACAGGTAAACAGCATATAGACAGAATAGAAATGCTAGACAGTGCATGGATCACACACTCGATTTGATGAGGTGACTAGGCTAAATAACTTTCTTGACATTGTTCCACCTTTTATAGTTCGGTTCTAGGCTAGTTACTTATTTGAATTATCAAGCAAGATCATTTGAGCTGAATATAAATAGCCTAGTTTACTGTCATAACGTGTCGTGATCTGTCCTCATGACAGGTCATCATATGACAGTGTCATATAGCATTATAATATATGCCATTTAGCAGACGCTTTTATCCAAAGCGACTTACAGTCATGTGTGCATACATTCTACGTATGGGTGGTCCCGGGGATCGAACCCACTACCCTGGCGTTACAAGCGCCATGTTCTACCAACTGAGCTACAGAACCCACCCATTATGACAGTGTTACGTATGACAGCCATAGGTAATGTGTTGCTGTATGTTTGTTGTAACCATACTGTTGAGACAATCATCCCATAGAGCCAGAATAGGCTACATTGGAGAGTTTAGCTTACTGCAGTTGCCACATTGAATACAAATAGCCCTTTGTACTTTCTTAAAGCCTCTAAGCATATTTTCTGATAGATATCTCCCATGAAAGGACAGTGAAGCTCGTAATTTTAGAATTTGTCAACATTTAGTGGGAAATTGGTCACTTACTTGGTCCACCCCCCCCATGAAGTAATTCATTTCCAGAAGTTTGATCATGGTTATTGGCTGTTTGACTGAAGTTTTCATTCATATTTTCGAGCCTGACTTGACCCATGACCATAAGAGATATTAAACATTGCATAAAAAAAGAGAAATGTAATTAAAAACCAAAACATACTCCTGACTATTCTTACAACCATCATGCAAATAACACAATTATAGTTTAATCTATTTTCAGACACATTTTTGTGAAGCTGTAAAGACTGGAATAGCTGAATAAATATGAACCTTTTATTGCCAGACAGAATGGGTGTAGCAGGTTTTGTGGAGGACTGAACTGTCCAGTTTTTTTATTTATTCAGGCCAACCAGGATTTCCTATACTGTAACTAGTTCCTGCCAATATCACACCTTAAGTTTTGGACCCAAGTGTTAGTGTTGGCCTCTAAACACTGTTGTAGCTATTTCCACTTGTATATACCATACAAAACACAAGTCAATGATGTTGTGAAAAATCCATCTAGCATATACTTGTGTAACAGTAAATAACTATACCTAGGAGTGACCTCTCCATTGTCGTTCCCTGCTGTCTCATGATCAATATACATAACATAGTCTCACCAATAAACTAAAAGGCGAGTGAGGGAACGAGGGACGGAGTGAGTGTGTGACTAAGTGCATGCATGTGTGTGCCAGCGGAGGCTGGTGAGGGGAGGATGGCTCATAATAATGCCAGAAACCATGTGTTTGATGTATTTGAGAGAGTGCAGGAGAGAGGATGAGTGTGAGAGAGAGACAGAAGGTGAGAGCGAGAGTGTGGAACCCAGCCCCGTGAGGATCAGGTTGTATCTGGAACCCAGCCCCGTGAGGATCAGGTTGTATCTGGAACCCAGCCCCGTGAGGATCAGGTTCTATCTGGAACCCAGCCCCGTGAGGATCAGGTTCTATCTGGAACCCAGCCCCGTGAGGATCAGGTTCTATCTGGAACCCAGCCCCGTGAGGATCAGGTTCTATCTGGAACCCAGCCCCGTGAGGATCAGGTTCTATCTGGAACCCAGCCCCGTGAGGATCAGGTTCTATCTGGAACCCAGCCCCGTGAGGATCAGGTTCTATCTGGAACCCAGGCTCCTGTTTCTCACAGAGCAGGGATGTTTGAATATGTTGAAGGCCGCCTCCGAACCCATACAATTAAAAAAAATAATGGCGAACAACAAAAGGTAAACATGTTTTTGTCGTCAGCAGAATGGAGCGAGGCAAGGGGGACGCGAGTGCATGTTAATTGGTGATTTGATTAGGGTTTTAATATTGGAGCTGTGCTCAATGAAGGCAGGCAGGCTCAGGCTGGCCACTACAGAGAGGAGAGTGTACATCCGAGTGGGCAGCTATAAGGGAAACTATCAGCAAAACCACAGGAAACAGGAAACAGTCTGCATTCAAGGGAGGAAAATACTGTATGCAAATGAAAAGTCAAGTGCAAAAAAAATGTCAGACTCGCTTTAGATTATGTTGTGTTGGTGTTCTGTTCTTATCTATATTCTGTTCTTATCTATATTCTGTTCTTATCTATATTCTATTCTTCTTTCCATCCAGTTTGTGACTGATGCAGGCAAGCTACTGTAGAGCCAGGTGGCTGAGGTCTCGGCAGGGAGTCAGTGCAAGCTGAGAGGGGTAGTAACATCACCGTCAACATCACTAGGTCCTGCTGAAGAGAGATTGAAAACAACATCAGGTACAGGACCAGGGGGGAGAACAGCGGGGGAGAGAAGTGTTTCCTTGTGCTGTTAGTTGTATTAGTATTTGCTATCAAGCACATAGTCCACAATTAAAATAGCATTAAGCCCAACTGAGTTGGTGTGTCTGCCAATTGTCCCCTCACCGTGCCTGGCCACAGAGAGGATCCCGAGGCCTCTGACTGGCTGGACTGTGACAGGAACATAGACACCGCCTGAATAATAAACCATTCAGAACCTCTCTCTCTCCACCCGCCACTCCTCCATCCAGCCCTGCCTAGCCTCATCCCCAGACGCCTGCCTGCCTCCAGCCCCTAGCAGCTCCAGGCTCCCGGCCCCCATGGAGCTTGGCACTGATGCCCAGTGCAAAAACAGATGGTGCCAATCCTGACCCCTCTCGTCACCGATGAACAGGAAGAGGAGGAGGCACTGTTGCCACGGCAACTCCTGGCCACACATCCTCTCCAAGGGCCTCAGGTAAACACATTCACACAACAGGACCAAGGCGAGGACCCCATTTGTGTCATAGTCAGCTAACTCATTGCCTGTGAGACTTCAACACGACCAGACTTTTTTATGTAGGCGTCCAATTCCATGCCTGCTTGGACTGTATGAGAATGTGCTGATGGACCAGGACCAGTGCAGGAACGTGACATCAGTTTACTGAAAGCCAATGAAACTCCATCCTGTTGGGGACTGCTCCTCTTTCCCTGCTGGCTGGCCTGGGCTCTCAGGCCTGGATGAATTATTAAAGGGACCCCTCAGTACTGCTGGTAGCTCTAAAGGCCTCTTTAAACACCTGCTGATCGGAGGGAGTGGTGTGTCGGTTCAAACCCTGCAGAGAGGAAGTAGGGACAAGCAGTTTCAGCCGTTTGACTGCAGATCAAAGCAAAGCTTCTGCAACTATCCGGCTCCCTTGGCTCTCATCTCCTCCTGTCAGAAGTAAAACAACTACCATTTTGTTTATTTTGTTCTTATGTGAACCCATGAATAATTGATCTACAGACTGATTATAATGGCAAATTCCTATTTTAAAAGAACAAAAGAACAGAACTTCAACATTAAATGAGACACTAATGACTTGGTGGGATGAATTCAGCAGGGCCAAATAACATAGGGAATACAGTGTCCATAAAGCATAGCTCCTCTGTCGAGTTGACCAACAGACCAACCTTCAGACCTTAAAAGAAAAGAGGTCTTACTAACTGATTCTCAAGGTTTTACGATTATCTGTGGGTTTTCATCATCATTATCACAGAGCAAATTTGCATTAACTGAAATATGCTGCTCCGCATATAACCGTCATCAACCTTGCTAGGTGCTGCAGACATTTGGGGGAAGTCATTGTCTGCCTCTGTGCCTGTCTGCGAAATACAGAAGAGACAGACTAGAGAATAGCTCACACAGAGGAGCAGATGATGAAGGTTTTTATGATGAGGCCTCTGGTATCTGTGATGTGAAGGAGAGGTCCTATCAGCTCTGATAAGAGAGCAGGCAGAACGCCTCTAAACAAGAGAGGAGAATGAGGAGAGAGAGAGAGTGTGTGTGGGTTAGTGCTGAGCGATTAGTGCTTTTTGAGGTCGGTTCAGTTTAAAACAAATAATCACGTTTTTCAATTTTGGTTTCGATAAATACATAATATATCTATTTTTAAATTAATTATGAAATATGAGCTTGAAATAATTTTAGAGCTTTTGAATTGAAATTCCAAAGCCAAATATATTGAGAACATTCAATTGTCTCTAACACAGAATAAAGCAATGAATGAGCCCCATGATGTGACTGCCAATTACTGCTTAGCACTTATTAACAATAATGAATTCACATTCCTTTAATATATTACTACATTTATTATTTAATGATCTCATTTTTTCATTTCTTAAAGTCGTCATCTCATCTCTGCTCAGGCAGTAGCAGCCAGACAACCATCTAGCATTATCCCTGTGCTCCCCAACGAGCCAAGCTCCCCAGTCTTAGCTAGCGAAAAAGGGTAGCCCCTGATCATTGGGTTGCCACAGCTGCCCATGCTGCAGAGCTGCCCATGCTGCAGAGCTGCCCATGCTGCAGAGCTGCCCATGCTGCAGAGCTGTCCGCTACAACTGTCAATCGGTTAATAAAGCTATATGTCCCAAACTGTCTGTCTATCTCTGTTGCTAGGTTGTACATTTCTCTCTCATGCGGTCTGTGTGCAGCTCCAGGAAGAATAGGCTAAATAGATTCTGGTCATTGTGGTTAACAGGGTTGGGGAGTAGTGAACTGCATTTAGTTCAATTAGTAATTTTGCAGTAGCCTGGTGGTGGTTGAGCTAAATTCAAAATCTTGGTAGTGTTTTGAGTAGTTAATAAATGTTTTGCGGTGTCGCTAACAACAAACTACACCCTTCTTTTTATGCAAAAATAAAATATGGGTGAAGTAAGCAAGAATTTCTTTTAATTTTTGTCATCAGACCTGCCTAATTCTCACTTGAAATATAGTTGTGTTTAATAGCTAAATTGCACATTCTGTTACAGTTTGTTTTAATCGCTTTGGTACTATTTTCACAAGCTTGTGGTGAATTTGATACATTTTTTGTACAAAACGCCAAATTAGTCACAGTTGTAACTTTGTGCATTCATTTTGTAGACATCTTTCACCACACAACCATTGATCCCGAATATAAGGTTACTGTGAAATATAATGAGTATATAATGACACAAGGCGAGATTCAGATGAAGACACAGGTGGAAGATGATTAGAGTCTCTGATATTTATTTAATAGCGAGGGAAAGGCAAGAGGCAGGGTGAGGACAGGCAAGAGTTCATAATCAGGTCCAAACGGTACAGGGCGGCTGGCAGGCTCGAGGTCAGGGGAATGGTCAGGCAGGCAGGCAGGCTCAGTGTCAGGCCAGGCAGAATGGTCAGGCAGGCAGGCTCAGTGTCAGGCCAGGCAGAATGGTCAGGCAGGCAGGCTCAGTGTCAGGTCAGGCAGAATGGTCAGGCAGGCGGGCTCAGCGTCAGGTCAGGCAGAATGGTCAGGCAGGCAGGCTCAGTGTCAGGCCAGGCAGAATGGTCAGGCAGGCGGGCTCAGTGTCAGGGCAGGCAGAATGGTCAGTCAGGCAGAATGGTCAGGCAGGCGGGCTCAGTGTCAGGGCAGGCAGAATGGTCTGTCAGGCAGAATGGTCAGGCAGGCAGGCTCAGTGTCAGGGCAGGCAGAATGGTCTGTCAGGCAGAATGGTCAGGCAGGCGGGCTCAGTGTCAGGGCAGGCAGAATGGTCTGTCAGGCAGAATGGTCAGGTAGGCGGGCTCAGTTTCAGGGCAGGCAAAAGGTCAGAACCGGAAGGACTAGAAAAACAGGAGCTTGTTATTTTCAGTACATTACACTGTTGTGGGCTATACACTTGCACTACCCATCAAAATGTACTGAATCACATTTCCATCATTTCTATCATTGGTGTGATCATTGAATACATCTTCAACAATCATAGATGCAATTTATTTATTTATATACACAGTGCATTCAGAAAGTATTCAGACCCCTTGACTTTTTCTTATTTTGTTATGTTACAACCTTATTCTAAAATTGATTAAATTGTTTTTTTCCCCCTCAATCTACACACAATATCCCATAATGACAAAGCAATTATTATTTTATTTTTTCACATTTTAGCAAATTTAAATTTTAAAAACCCACAAAAAAAACAGAAATATAACATTTACATAAGTATTCAGACCGTTTACTCTGTTCTTTGTTGAATCACCTTTGGCATCAAGCCACATACAAGGTTGTCCTGGAAGAACTTGCTTCCTTCTGCTCTGACAATGTTCCCCAACTCTGAGGATTGGTTTTTCCAGCAGGACAATGCTCCATGCCACACAGCCAGGTAATCAAGATGTGGATGGAGGAAGTCCAGATCAAGAGCCTGTCATGGTCAGCCCAATCTCCAGACCTGAACCCCATTGAAAACCTCTGGAATGTGATCAGGAGGAAGATGGATGGTCACAAGCCATTTAACAAAGCAGTGAAGCTTGAATTTCTGCACCAGGAGTGACATAAAGTCACCCAACATCAATGTGAAAGACTGGTGGAGAGGAGAGCAGGCCAAGACACATGAAAGCTGTGATTGAAAATCAGGGTTATTCTACCAAATATTGATTTCTGAACTCTTCCTAAGTTAAAACATGAGTATTGTGTTGTTTATAAATTAATATAAAACATATTTTATTTGCGTTATTCGAGGTCTGACAACACTGCATATTTTTTGTTATTTTAACCAGTTGCAATTTTTTGCAAATATATGCTCTAAGTGACAATATTTTTATTTGGAATTTGGAAGAAATGTTGTAGGTATTTCATTGAAAAGAAAATGTTAATTTTACCCAAACACATCTATAAATAGTAAAACCAGAGAAACTGATACTTTTGCAGTGGTCTCTTCATTTTTTTCCAGAGCTGTATATACTACATGACCAAAAGTATGTGGACAACTACTCGTTGAACGTCTCATTCCAAAATTATGGACATTAATATGGAGTTGGTCCCCCTTTTCCTGCTATAACAGCCTCCACTCTTCTCTGAAGGCTTTCCGCTAGATGTTGGAACATTGCTGTGTGGACTTGCTTCCATTCAGCCATGAGAGCGTTAGTGAGGTTGGGCACTGATGTTGGGCGATTAGGCTTGGCTCGCAGTCGGCGTTCCAATTCATCCCAAAGGCATTCGATGGGGTTGAGGTCAGAGCTCTCTGCAGGCCAGTCAAGTTATTCCACACCTATCTCGACAAACCATTTCTCTATGGACCTCGGTTTGTGCACAGGGTCATTGTCATGCTGAAACAGGAAAGGGCCTTCCCCAAACTGTTGCACAAAGTTGGAAGCACAGAATCATGTAGAATGTCGTTGTATGCTGAAGAATTAAGATTTCCCTTCACTGGAATTAAGGCACCTAGCCCGAACCATGAAAGCCAGCCCCAGACCATTATTCCTACTCCACCAAACTTTACAGCATTGGGGCAGGTATCGGTCTCCTGGCATCAACCAAACCCAGATTCATCCTTCGCACTGCCAGATGGTGAAGGGTGATTCATCACTCCAGAGAACACATTTCCACTACTCCATTGTCCAATGGCGGCAAGCTTTACACCACTCCAGCCGATGCTTGGCATTGCACATGGTGATCTTAGCCTTGTGTGCGGCTGCTCGACCATGGAAATCCATTTCATGAAGCTTCTGACTAAAAGTTATTATGCTAACGTTGTTTCTAGAGGCTGTTTGGAACTCGGTAGTGAGTGTTGCAACCGAGGACAAATGATTTTTACATTCTGCTCGCTTCAGCACCCGCTGGTCTTGTTCTGTGAGCTTGTGTGGTCTACCACTTTGCTCCTGAGCTTTTGTTGCTCCTAGAAGTTTCCACTTCACAATAACAGCACTTACAGTTGACAGGGGCAGCTTTTAGCAGGGCAGAAATTTGACGAACTGACTTGCTGGAAAGGTGGCATCCTATGATGGTGCCACATTGAAAGTCACTAAGCTCTTTAGTATGGGCAATTCTACTGCCAGTGTTTGTCTATGGAGATTGCATAGCGGTGTGCTCGATTTTATACACCTGTGAGCAGCGGGTGTGGCTGAAATAGCCAAATCCACTCATTTGAAGGGGTGTCCACATACTTTTAGCCATGTATTGTAGTTTGGATGTAGTGAACTACTTTTTAAAAGTAACTCTAGTTAAGTGAACTATATTTTTCTTAAGTGTAGCTTAATGTCTTTCAGTGTGAAGTAATTGGTAGCTTGGCAAACTATATTTTCAGAGTAGCTTCCCCAACTCCGGTAGGTAATTACCACGTTTTCTGCGCTGAACTAGGTTGAATATTTGCCTACGAAAACTCCCTAAAGCATCTCACAGTTAGTTCTTGATTTTGATGTCTCTCGTGCTTGATAGGATTTCTCACTAGAGAAATGGCACGTTGAGCTCACGAGAAAACCAAACTAAGTGAACTTGGTTTGGATTACGTTGGGGAATTCAAGTAATTGAACCAACGTCAATCAAATAGTTGTTTAATAATCAGAAAATGTTTTTGTTAATCGCTCAGCGTGTGTGAGTGAGTGAGTGAGTGAGTGAGTGAGTGAGTGAGTGAGTGAGTGAGTGAGTGAGTGAGTGAGTGTGAGAGAGACAGAGAGACAGAGAGACAGAGAGACAGAGAGACAGAGAGGAGGTGAGGGCCCTCGGAGTGTGGTGTCAGGAAAATAACCTCACACTCAACGTCAACAAAACTAAGGAGATGATTGTGGACTTCAGGAAACAGCAGAGGGAACACCTCCCTATCCACATCGATGGAACAGTAGTGGAGAGGGTAGCAAGTTTTAAGTTCCCCGGCATACACATCACAGACAAACTGAATTGGTCCACTCACACAGACAGCATCGTGAAGAAGGCGCAGCAGCGCCTCTTCAACCTCAGGAGGCTGAAGAAATTTGGCTTGTCACCAAAAGCACTCACAAACTTCTACAGATGCACAATCGAGAGCATCCTGGCGAGCTGTATCACCGCCTGGTACGGCAACTGCTCCGCCCTCAACCGTAAGGCTCTCCAGAGAGTAGTGAGGTCTGCACAACGCATCACCGGGGGCAAACTACCTGCCCTCCAGGACACCTACAACACCCGATGTTACAGGAAGGCCATAAAGATCATCAAGGACAACAACCACCCGAGCCACTGCCTGTTCACCCCACTATCATCCAGAAGGCGAGGTCAGTACAGGTGCATCAAAGCTGGGACCGAGAGACTGAAAAACAGCTTCTATCTCAAGGCCATCAGACTGTTAAACAGCCACCACTAACATTGAGTGGCTGCTGCCAACACACTGACACTGACTCAACTCCAGCCACTTTAATAATGGGAATTGATGGGAAATGATGTAAATATATCACTAGCCACTTTAAACAATGCTACCTTATATAATGTTACTTACCCTACATTATTCATCTCATATGCATACGTATATACTGTACTCGATATCATCGACTGCATCCTTATTTAATACATGTATCACTAGCCACTTTAACTATGCCACTTTGTTTACATACCCATCTCATATGTATATACTGTACTCGACACCATCTACTGTATCTTGCCTATGCTGCTCTGTACCATCACTCATTCATATATCCTTATGTACATATTCTTTATCCCCTTACACTGTGTATAAGACAGTCGTTTTGGAATTGTTAGTTAGATTACTTGTTGGTTATTACTGCATTGTCGGAACTAGAAGCACAAGCATTTCGCTACACTCGCATTAACATCTGCTAACCATGTGAATGTGACAAATAAAATTTGATTTGATTTGAGACAGACAGAGACAGAAGAAAAATTATGTGTGTTTTGGTATGAGAGAGAAAAGCCAATTATATATATGTGTGTGTGTTTTTATTGTTTTCATCCAGCTCATATGTCACCTCAATTACTGCCTTCTATTCCTGTTATACCTGTCAGTGGCATCAGGTCCAAACCTGCTGGGATTTAATTTGTGACTCAACAACACACACACTGTACCCCCCACATACACACACTGTACACCTCGTATACACATCCACCTCATAATTATGAACTGAAACGGCGTGGAGAAGCTGGAGTCCAATAAACGCAATGCGCTCTGTTATTTAGTATCCCTTCACTTCACACCTAATGTGAACACCTTGTGACTCAGCTGTACTGTGTGTCATATCTCGGTGTGATGATCCCTGTGTGTTGATGAGGACTCAGCTCAACCTGCCGCTTGGAGGCTCAGACAGACTAGTAGTGTTCTGTTTGTGTCAGCAGACTAGACCAGGTCTGTTAGAGGACAGTTGTAATTCCTGTCAGAGAGCTGCTGCTGCTGTGTGCTCGCCTCGCTCAGTGCCTCGGCTCGCGCTATTGACTTTGATAGTAAAGGGGCTGTCAGACTTTTAAAGACAAGCTGTCTGTGCCCTGACCTTGAGAGTCGCTGAGACTACAGGGACAGACCATTGATAAAAGGAGTCATACTTGAGCCCTGTTGTAAGGGGGGCTGTAGTCAGCGTTGCCTGCCATCTTAGAAATATCATCTCGCCGGGGAATAAACAGGAGGTGGCACACAACACCGGACGAGAGCTGGGTGGCTAAACTAGCCTACGGGGTGGCTAAACTAGCCTACGGGGTGGCTAAACTAGCCTACGAGGTGTGGCTAAACTAGCCTACGGGGTGGCTAAACTAGCCTACGAGGGGTGGCTAAACTAGCCTATGAGGGGTGGCTGAACTAGCCTACGGGGTGGTTGAACTAGCCTACGGGGTGGTTAAACTAGCCTAAACGGGGTGGCTAAACTAGCCTACGAGGTGGCTAAACTAGCCTACGAGGTTGCTAAACTAGCCTACGAGGTGTGGCTAAACTAGCCTACGAGGGGTGGCTAAACTAGCCTACGAGGGGTGGCTAAACTAGCCTACGAGGTGGCTAAACTAGCCTACGAGGTGGCTAAACTAGCCTACGAGGGGTGGCTAAACTAGCCTACGAGGGGTGGCTAAACTAGCCTACGAGGGGTGGCTAAACTAGCCTACGAGGGGTAGCTAAGCTAGCCTATGGGGTGCTGATCTACATACAGGAGTACACCATAAAGATGCTAGGCCACTATCAGCTGCTAATAACACCACACACACACACTCAAACACAGAAACACACTTCTATTTCACGTTATTTGTCTCTGTCAGACACACACACACGTCTAAGAAGGGAGAGGGGTTTTCAGGTTGCATATTTAGCATTATGTTTTCAGTCAGTTCAAACACCTCTCTCTGCAGGATACCTCTGTTATATGGCAGGATCTCTAATGTTTAAAGCCCTGCTATAAAGATTGCATATTCAGCAACGTGTGTGTGTGTGCTTGCATGCATGTCAGGTGGCTCTAATGTCCCTTGTCTCTCCTCTCCCCAGGTATCCATCAGGCTGCATTTGGTCCCTGAGCTCTGAGGGTTCAGTGACAGGACATCCTCTCAGAGTGCAGTGGACTACCTGATGGACCCTGTGATCCACCAAGAGGACCTGTAATCAAGTGAGAAGGAACTGTGATCCGGTGAGGTTTCCAGTGATCCATCTGCTGTGATTCACTGAGGACTCTATTGACATCCACTCAAGATTTCCAGAGAGAAAGAACGGTGTTCCACTGAGAGTTCCAGTGATCCAGCTTGTGTCCTGGTAGAGTTCTCTGGTGAGCGTGTCTGTCAGGCTGGGAGGATCAGGATGCCAGAGCTGGAGGACTTCCCTCCGTCCCGGGATGGCCAGCCGACCGGCCCCGACCCTGCTCAGATCCAGCGCAGTGTTCTGGATGAACAGGTGGAGCTGTGGTGGTTCCGGGACCCGGCCAAGTCTCTGCTGTGCTACTGTGTGGCGGTCCTCCTCATCCTGGGCTGTGGCCTGGGTGGCGTGCTTCTCCTCTCCACCACCACCAGTTTCTCCAGTGACTGGCGCATGGGAGCGGGCATGGCCCTGTGTCTCTTAGCCCTGGCCGTCCTCCTCAAACAGCTCCTGAGCTCGGCCGTGCAGGACATGAACTGTGTGCGCAGTCGCAGGCGGATCGATATCCTTAAGAGCGGAGGGCTGTCGGATCTGTTAGTAGTGCTCATCACGGGGCTGTGTCTGGTGGTCTGTGGGGCTGTGCTGCTGAAGCTGGCTTTGGAGCACCACATGCCCCAGCCGGGCGTGGCCCTGAACGATATGTACATCTCTGGGGTGGTGTTGTTAGCTGGAGGGGGGGCAGCGGTAGTGGGGGTAGGGGTGTACACAGGGGTGGTAATGCTGCTGGAGAGGACCAGGCCGGGCCAGAGGTTTAGGGACAGGGCTGTGGGGCTTTTCACTATCTCTGGACGACACATAGACCAGGGTAGGAGGGAGACCACCTCTAGCCTGGCTAACCTCATCTGACCACCAGAGACATGGGATGGAACAGGTAGCCCAGACAGGAGATGACTGCGACACTCATATGGACCAGATCTGATCTGTGGGAGATGCGCACTGGGGGAGGGTTGGAGCTTATTGGCCAGCTCTGGTTTGAGGTATGTGGCCTTGTAGTTTCTGGGCCACGTTTGTTCTGAATGTGGGCCACATGCACCTTGCTGTCATGGAGGGACCAATGGACATCACATTTGAAAATGGCATTTTAGCATAATGGCCATCTTGGAAAGCCACTATATGTTCATTGAGTTGTTGATTACCACAGCACCCCTGTGGTTCTTAAAACAATGGAATGTTGCAGGATCATGAAATACCATGAGGAATACAGAGCTGTGTCAACACATGATATTTTTACGGTTCAAGCATGGGCCATTTTATGAGCCCAGCAGAGCACCTTTCTATGATGTGGAATGAAGAGAATACCAGTGACACTGCACAGACACCGGACACTGAACACGGTGCAGAGATAATGATTCAGAATGTGTCCAATGTAATAATAATAATATCATCCACTACAAAGCAGCAGGTGAAAAAAGCTGCTGTAAGGAATATTCATATCATAGAATAATGTACCCAGCATCTCCAAACTTAATCAAAGTGATCAATGACACATTTAGTCACCTTTTCATGTCACAGGTTTACAGCAGTGTTGGGTGGGCAAAGACTTCCATAAGCAAGCTGTGTCATCACTCACTTTGCTTTGCAACGCTTACCAAGAATCTGAGGAGAACGTCCTGCATTGTTGCCATGGTTAAAGGGTACAATGTGGTTTCATTAAACAAAGCGTCTATGTGCTTGGATGCTGTTCTTGGATTTAAGTTGCTGTGTGTTTTGTGTGTGTCTGGCCCTCGCACCTCCTTATCAGGCAGTGCATGTGAGCGGCCTGTTGCTCAGAGACAATAGGGGTCACTGAGGCGGCCATTGTTGTTGTACTGATGGTTGGGCACTCGGACAATGGACAGACTGTGGATCGTAAAAGGGCTGGCATCGCCCAGTACGGCTCACCCTTACCACACTCTCTCTCTCACACACACACACAGCATCGGCAGTGACTGTGCAATGAGCCAGTACAGCGTGCAATCCCTAATTGACAAGGGACTGTTCTTGGTCTCTGCTGTGCACTGCTATGGACATGCCTTCTAGGTGGTGCCAGGTATGTTTGTGTACATATGATAGAGAGACGACAGCCACAAACAGTGATGGGAAAGAGCTACAGAGATGTTCAACGTGAGCTCCTGATTTATTTCATTTTTTGTTTTTAGAATGAGACACTCAAATCTAAAAAATAATTCAAGACAAGAAGTGATGAACAACAACTCAATATTCAATCAGAATAGAAAAAAGTCACTTTGCGCCTCAAATTAGAAGTCTTGACTCGCTAGCTAGCTACACCACAAAAACCTAGCCAGCAGGCTAACATGCTAGCCAGAAATATTTAGCTAGAACAAACCTAGCAAGGGGAGTTAATACAACTGCATCAAACGATCAAACTGAGTGAGTAAACAAAAAGGAGCGCGGACTTTAAACATATTCTGTTTTTTTGGTGTGACGATTTTTCACCTTTTTTCCGGTTTCTGAGCTAATTTAGAGCTAGCTAGCAACAGCAGCAGACAAACAAAACCGGTTGCCAAGGCAACGGTGCAGCAGTAGTAGCAGAGCCCACAAGCACCATGTCCCCACTCCCCCCATTCTCTACTCTCCAGAGGCCAAAATTGACACAAGGATGAAAGCTTCTTTTTTTTTACTACTAAAGGGGAGGCCAGAAATCTTTTTCGCAGACCTCTACAAAAACAGAATGTGAGTAATCTCATATTTTTCCCTGACCAACCAAATGCATGGCGGTCAGCAGTCTGCTCTCACTACCCATCCATAAAGAAATAAGGAATCTGTAATGGGTGGAAGCTGAAAGTCAAATAGACAGATGACCCTGACAGCGCCATGATAACAATTAACCACTACAAGACTGGGGCAAAGTAACCTTAGGCTGTTTGAAACAGACTTTCAGACCATTAGAGAGCAGAGAGAGAAACTCCACCACCACCACCCCCACTCTCCCCACCCAAAAAGGCACATCCAGCAACTCTCTTCCCATCATAGTGGAGGACACGCCCAAGGAGGAGAGCGACCCCCTCAGTGCAGAGCAGGCTCAGGCCCTCCTCACCACCATGGCTGCCATGAGGGGTGAGTTCACCAAACTGGAGGGGGAGGTTGTCCTGCTCAGGGTGAGCGTGAGCAAACAGTAGCCAGACATCCACACCTTAGAAGAGCTCCTAACCAAGGTGAGGACAGAGCAGGACAGCAGCCTTGCAGGACAGCTGAAAGAGGTTCAGCAAGAGAGAGACTGACACAAGAGAGAACTGGCTGATCTAACAAAGGAGGTGAGAGAGCTCCAAAAAGACAGGCAGAGCAGTACAATCTGACCACACCAAGAGAGGAGCTGCAGGAGAGAAAGAGGACAGGCTGCAGGAGAGAAAGAGGACAGAGGACAGGCTGCAGAAGAGAAAGAGGACAGGCTGCAGGAGAGAAAGAGGACAGGCTGCAGGAGAGAAAGAGGACAGGCTGCAGGAGAGAAAGAGGACAGGCTGCAGGAGAGAAAGAGGACAGGCTGCAGGAGAGAAAGAGGACAGGCTGCAGGAGAGAAAGAGAACAGAGGACAGGCTGCAGAAGAGAAAGAGGACAGGCTGCAGGAGAGAAAGAGGACAGGCTGCAGGAGAAAAAGAGGACAGGCTGCAGGAGAAAAAGAGGACAGGCTGCAGGAGAGAAAGAGAACAGAGGACAGGCTGCAGGAGAGAAAGAGGACAGGCTGCAGAAGAGAAAGAGGACAGGCTGCAGGAGAGAAAGAGGACAGGCTGCAGGAGAGAAAGAGGACAGGAGGACAGGCAGCAGGAGAGAAAGAGGACAGGCTGCAGAAGAGAAAGAGGACAGGCTGCAGGAGAGAAAGAGGACAGGCTGCAGGAGAGAAAGAGGACAGGAGGACAGGCAGCAGGAGAGAAAGAGGACAGGCTGCAGGAGAGAAAGAGGACAGGCTGCAGGAGAGAAAGAGGACAGGCTGCAGGAGATAAAGAGGACAGGAGGACAGGCAGCAGGAGAGAAAGAGGACAGGCTGCAGAAGAGAAAGAGGACAGGCTGCAGGAGAGAAAGAGGACAGGCTGCAGGAGAGAAAGAGGACAGGAGGACAGGCAGCAGGAGAGAAAGAGGACAGGCTGCAGGAGAGAAAGAGGACAGGCTGCAGGAGAGAAAGAGGACAGGCTGCAGGAGAGAAAGAGGACAGGTTGCAGGAGAGAAAGAGGACAGGAGGACAGGCTGCAGGAGAGAAAGAGGACAGGCTGCAGAAGAGAAAGAGGACAGGCTGCAGAAGAGAAAGAGGACAGGCTGCAGGAGAGAGCAGTTATATCACCACTCTATGACCAGCCCTCACACAGCAGAGGAGCCCACCTCAACGAGCCAGGCCTCCCCAATCCTGCCCTCACACAGCAGAGGAGCCCACCTCAACCAGCCAGGCCTCCCCAACCCTGCCCTCACACAGCAGAGGAGCCCACCTCAACCAGCCAGGCCTCCCCAACCCTGCCTCTCACACAGCAGAGGAGCCCACCTCAACCAGCCAGGCCTCCCCAACCCTGCCCTCACACAGCAGAGGAGCCCACCTCAACCAGCCAGGCCTCCCCAACCCTGCCCTCACACAGCAGAGGAGCCCACCTCAACAAGTCAGGCCTCCCCAACCCTGCCTCTCACACAGCAGAGGAGCCCACCTCAACCAGCCAGGCCTCCCCAACCCTGCCTCTCACACAGCAGAGGAGCCCACCTCAACCAGCCAGGCCTCCCCAACCCTGCCCTCACACAGCAGAGGAGCCCACCTCAACCAGCCAGGCCTCCCCAACCCTGCCCTCACACAGCAGAGGAGCCCACCTCAACCAGCCAGGCCTCCCCAACCCTACCTCTCACACAGCAGAGGAGCCCACCTCAACCAGCCAGGCCTCCCCAACCCTGCCCTCACACAGCAGAGGAGCCCACCTCAACCAGCCAAGCCTCCCCAACCCTGCCCTCACACAGCAGAGGAGCCCACCTCAACCAGCCAGGCCTCCCCAACCCTGCCCTCACACAGCAGAGGAGCCCACCTCAACCAGCCAGGCCTCCCCAACCCTGCCTCTCACACAGCAGAGGAGCCCACCTCAACCAGCCAGGCCTCCCCAACCCTGCCCTCACACAGCAGAGGAGCCCACCTCAACCAGCCAGGCCTCCCCAACCCTGCCTCTCACACAGCAGAAGAGCCCACCTCAACCAGCCAGGCCTCCCCAACCCTGCCCTCACACAGCAGAGGAGCCCACCTCAACCAGCCAGGCCTCCCCAACCCTGCCCTCACACAGCAGAGGAGCCCACCTCAACCAGCAAGGCCTCCCCAACCTTGCCTCTCACACAGCAGAGGAGCCCACCTCAACCAGCCAGGCCTCCCCAACCCTGCCCTCACACAGCAGAGGAGCCCACCTCAACCAGCCAGGCCTCCCCAACCCTGCCCTCACACAGCAGAGGAGCAATCTTCACCAACTCAAGGAATCTTGGTGTCAACCCTTCTACAGAGGAAGGACTTCCACCCTTCCACAATCCAAAGAATTAACGCCAGCCTCTCCCGGGACTGTGCCTTGCAACCCAATGTACACCTGGCCCATCATCCCACCCTCGGTCTGAACTGACTCTATGACCATGTTCACCTGTACAGGGAGACAGTCCCCATCCTTGCCAAGACTCTCAAGGACGTTGCTTTAAACCGCAACCCGATCTCTCAAACCAGGAACAGCGGAGCAATCTCCACCCCACTGAGATAACACCCTGGACCAGAACTCTGGACCCCCCCAGCCACGGCCACAGCACCACCACCCTCAATGCCCATCACAGCCAGGCACGGCACAGTCCACACCAGCTTCAGACCCAACCAGATGAGGCCTACCACCCCCCACCGCAGACCCACACCTGGAGGAGCCAAAACCCTGCAGACAGAGCTATGCACAGTCTGTGAGAGGAGCAACTGGCCCAGCCTCCACCAATCAAATGAGTGACATTAAACAAATGCTGAGTATTTTATGCTCACGTGATAGGCCGAGGGTCATGGTAAGATGAGCACAAGAACTCCACCATCCTCACACTACATCCACGCAAGTCGCATGACATAAATGCTATCTTAAATTATAAACAAATCACATTTACATAATAAGAGTTTACATTAATTGAAAAATCCTATTTTAATAGTTCT
This sequence comes from Oncorhynchus gorbuscha, assembly GCF_021184085.1. NCBI lineage: Eukaryota > Metazoa > Chordata > Actinopteri > Salmoniformes > Salmonidae > Oncorhynchus > Oncorhynchus gorbuscha. The sequence continues at coordinate 13,646,663 of NC_060187.1, read as the reverse complement.
TGTTGGATTGTGAGTGTATATCTTTTTGAAGGTAAAGAAAAAATAGTTGTGAAATCTTTTTACGTTGCATGTTGGAATTTACAAGGCTTGAAACACAGATTACCTGAAACAAATTGATGATGTTGATATTGTAGTACTACAGGAAACATGGTGCAGAGGGGATGTTTCCACCGGCTGTCCACTAGGTTATAGGGAGATAATTGTACCATCCACCAACTTAAAAGGAATCAGACAGGGCAGAGACTCAGGGGGATGCTAATATGGTATAAATCAAAACAGGAGAATTCTTATCTGGTTAAAACTCAACAAAGAGGCTATCAAAACATCTTCCTCTGTGCGTCATACATTTCCCCCTCAGTCACCTTACTTCAATGAAGAGAGTTTCTCCATTTTAGAGGGGGAGACGAGTCACTTTCAGGCCCAAGGCAACGTACTGGTCTGTGGAGACCTGAATGCTAGAACAGCAGAAGAACAAGACACTATTAACAGTCATGGGGACAAACACCTACCAGGAAGCAACAACCTTTCCCTCCCCACAGACAGACAGGAAGCAACAACCTTTCCCTCCCCACAGACAGACAGGAAGCAACAACCTTTCCCTCCCCACAGACAGACAGGAAGCAACAACCTTTCCCTCCCCACAGACAGACAGGAAGCAACAACCTTTCCCTCCCCACAGACAGACAGGAAGCAACAACCTTTCCCTCCCCACAGACAGACAGGAAGCAACAACCTTTCCCTCCCCACAGACAGACAGGAAGCAACAACCTTTCCCTCCCCACAGACAGACAGGAAGCAACAACCTTTCCCTCCCCACATACAGACAGGAAGCAACAACCTTTCCCCACAGACAGACAGGAAGCAACAACCTCCCCCCACAGACAGACAGGAAGCAACAACCTTTCCCTCCCCACAGACAGACAGGAAGCAACAACCTTTCCCTCCCCACATACAGACAGGAAGCAACAACCTTTCCCTCCCCACAGACAGACAGGAAGCAACAACCTTTCCCTCCCCACATACCCCCACAGAAACAACTATGACAAAGTGAAAAACAAAAACGGAGTACAGCCCCTGAAGCTCTGTGGAACACTGGGTCTGTACATAGTCAATGGTAGGCTGAGAGGGGACTCTTTTGGTAGGTACACCTACAGCTCTGTCGAACACTGGGTCTGTACATAGTCAATGGTAGGCTGAGAGGGGACTCTTTTGGTAGGTACACCTACAGCTCTGTCGAACACTGGGTCTGTACATAGTCAATGGTAGGCTGAGAGGGGACTCTTTTGGTAGGTACACCTACAGCTCATCCCTTGGCAGCAGCACTGTAGACTACTTCCTCACCGACCTAAACCCAGAGTCTTCACAGTCAGCCCACTAACACCTCTCTCAGACCAACCCAGAGTCTCTCAGAGCTTTCACAGTCAGCCCACTAACACCTCTCTCAGACCAACCCAGAGTCTCTCAGAGCTTTCACAGTCAGCCCACTAACACCTCTCTCAGACCAACCCAGAGTCTCTCAGAGCCTTCACAGTCAGCCCACTAACACCTCTCTGACCACAGTAAAATCACAGTGTATCTGAGAAGAGCGGAACCCAACCATGAAGCAATAAATGACATGGTACTAAACAGGCCTATAGATGAAGTGCAAACAGTACAGACATCTACCAAAAAGCAATTATTAGCCAAAAAAAATACAATCTCTCCTGGACAATCTTTTAGCCTTAACATTCTCCTACAGCAATGAAGGTGTAAATTTGGCTGTTTGGAACATAAACTTTATATTTGACAAATTAGCCTCCTTGGCTAATCTAAAGAAACATAAGAACAAACCAGAAATAACAGATTATGAAAATTGGTTGATAATGATTGGAGAAAACTCAGAAAGTGTTTTTTTTAACACAGAGAACCAGACAACAAAAATGTTTGCCGTCAATATGGGGAAACACTGAACCAATACAAACGCACCCTAAGAACAAAAAAGGAACAGCACATTAGAAATCAGCTGGATGGAATTGAGGAATCCATAGAATCAAACTACTTGTGGGAGAATTGGAATAAATTAAACAAACCTCATCATGAGGAATTGCCATAATGGGGATATGTGGAGAAATCACATATAACAAAGAGCCCAGAACAAAAAGATATACAAGAAAAATGACAAATCCTTGAATCAGCAGTCAGACTATCAGAATCCTGAGGAAACCCCAATGACAGAAGACATTTTGGGGAAAAACGATGCACTCTCCAACCCCAAAAGGCCTGTGGAGCTGACGGTAATTTAAATGAAATGATCAAATAATACAGACCACAAATTCAAATTGCTATACTCATTATTTGGATCAAATTTGTCTCCATTGTTATAGATTGGTGTGATCTTGGTTTCAAATATCGGGGAAAATACCTATCGTGAGTTAACAGCAACTTGGGGAAAATTTTCTGCAGTATCATAAATAGCAGACTGCATAATTTCGTACAATTGTACAACAGACCACATTTACACCCTCCACACTAATAGACAAACAAGTAAACCTAAACAAAGGCAAAATGTACTTGTTTTGTAGACTTCAAGAAAGCATTTGATTCAGTTTGGCAGGAAGGTCTTTTTTATAAACTAATAGAAAGTGGTATTGGAGGGAAAACACATGATTTTATTAAATTAATGTACACTAAAAACAAATGTGTGGTTAAAATTGGCAACAAGAAAACAGACTTCTCTCAGGGACGTGGAGTGAAACAGGGCTGCCCAATAAGTCCAACATTATTTAACATCTACATTAATGAATTGGCAAAAACATTAGAAGAATCGGCAGCAAAATCAGGATGACAAATATAAATCTAATTTGGACACACTTCTATTAGAACAGACCAAAAACTACACGTATCTAGAACTAAATATCAGCAACACAGGTAGCTTTCACATGGCTGTGAATGAGCTGGGAGACAAAGCAAGAAGAGCATTCTATGCCATTGAAAGAAACATTAAAATCGAAATTCCAATTAGAATCTGGCTCAAAATGTTCCAATCAGTTATAGAACCAATTGCTCTATATGACAGCGAAGTATGGGGTCTGCTGTCTAATAATGAATTTACCAAATGGGACAAACATCCAATCGAAATACTGCACGCTGAGTTTTGCAAGAATGTATTGCAAGTGCAAAGAAAACCTCCACATAACACATGTAGAGAAGAATTGGGCAAAAAAAACTCCTTGCTCAAATAGATAAAGAGCCATCAAATTTTACAACTATTCCATCACACAGCTCTACAATGTCAAGAGATGAAACAAAAGAAGAGTCCCCTCAGCCAGCTGGTTCTGAGGCTCAGTTTACTAACCCATACCAACCCCATAGAGCCTGAAGATCACTCAGAAAATCTGGCCCAACCAAATCATCACAAAGCAAAAAGAAAAATCTATCACCTATTGGAAAGACACCACAAAAAAATCTAAGTAAACTTCAAGGCTATTTTGCTCTAAACAGACAGTACATGGTGGCAGACTATCTGACCACTATGACTGATAGAAAACTGAGGAAAACATTGACTAGGTACAGACTCAGTGAGCACAGTCTGGCTATAGAGACCGGTCGTCACAGGCCAACCTGGCTGCCCAGAGAGGACAGGCTGTGTTCACTCTGCTCCAGGGGAGAGGTAGAGACAGAGCTGCATTTTCTATTACACTATTACAAATACTCAGACCTATGAGAATTTTTCTTTCCCAAAATTAGCATTCAGTACAAAGAATTTGAAACTGTAAAAGATGAAGAAAAACTCTAATATTTATTGGGTGAAAAGCCAAAATGTGCAGTTTTGGCAGCCAAATATGTGTCCTCCTGCCACAACCTGAGGGACGACCAGTGAAAAGTGCAATGTAATGTCAATATTTCCCATTTAGTTTTGTTTTGGGTTTCATACCATGTCATGTGGCTTCTCAGTCATGTTGAGACTGATCTACTACCAGGTCATGTGGCTTCTCAGTCATGTTGAGACTGATCTACTACCAGGTCATGTGGCTTCTCAGTCATGTTGAGACTGATCTACTACCAGGTCATGTGTCTTCTCAGTCATGTTGAGACTGATCTACTACCAGGTCATGTGGCTTCTCAGTCATGTTGAGACTGATCTACTATCAGGTCATGTGGCTTCTCAGTCATGTTGAGACTGATCTACTACCAGGTCATGTGGCTTCTCAGTCATGTTGAGACTGATCTACTACCAGGTCATGTGGCTTCTCAGTCATGTTGAGACTGATCTACTACCAGGTCATGTGGCTTCTCAGTCATGTTGAGACTGATCTACTACCAGGTCATGTGGCTTCTCAGTCATGTTGAGACTGATCTACTACCAGGTCATGTGGCTTCTCAGTCATGTTGAGACTGATCTACTACCAGGTCATGTGGCTTCTCAGTCATGTTGAGACTGATCTACTACCAGGTCATGTGTCTTCTCAGTCATGTTGAGACTGATCTACTACCATGTCATGTGGCTTCTCAGTCATGTTGAGACTGATCTACTACCATGTCATGTGGCTTCTCAGTCATGTTGAGACTGATCTACTACCAGGTCATGTGGCTTCTCAGTCATGTTGAGACTGATCTACTACCAGGTCATGTGGCTTCTCAGTCATGTTGAGACTGGTCTACTACCAGGTCATGTGTCTTCTCAGTCATGTTGAGACTGGTCTACTACCAGGTCATGTGTCTTCTCAGTCATGTTGACACTGGTCTACTACCAGGTCATGTGTCTTCTCAGTCATGTTGAGACTGGTCTACTACCAGGTCATGTGTCTTCTCAGTCATGTTGAGACTGATCTACTACCAGGTCATGTGTCTTCTCAGTCATGTTGACACTGGTCTACTACCAGGTCATGTGTCTTCTCAGTCATGTTGACACTGGTCTACTACCATTGCTTTTATGTATTGTTATTCTCATTAATATTGTTGTTGTAGTTGCTGTTAATGGTAATCCCATTTCCACTACTACTACTATTATTGCTGTTGGTCCCACAATTTTTGCTATATGTATACTTTGACAATGTAAGTCATTAATCTTGCAAAGTCAATAAAGTCTATTGAATTGAATAGAGAGAGAGAGATAAGTGAGAGATAACCAGTAAAGATAGTAAGGTACAAAGTAATTTATTTATTTCTAGATCCCTTTGTCTCCCATTGACATAGAGGTTAATAAATAAGATATTAATAGATTGTGGTTTTCAATCATTAAAACCCCACTGGAGAGAATATCTGGACGTGTGTAGTCATATTTGTCCTGTTCCTCATAAATCAGCCATTTTATATGGATGGTTTAATATGAGATTATCAGACCTGGGTTCACATACTATTTAGGCTATTTCAATTACTTTCAAAGACATTTGGAAGTAAGTATTTATTTTTTATTTGGAAAAACAAGTAGTTGAATATTGGAATATATTTGGAAATACACTTGGAAAGTATTTCAAAATATTCAAATAGACCGTCTCAAATATACTCTCATGCATCTATCCCAGGTATTTGAAAATAGTATTTTGAAAAAAGTTGATTCACCACATTTGAAAATACTCAAATATACAGAAAATTAGTATTTAAATAACAAATACTCAAATAAACATGTATTTGAAACCAGGTCTGGATTTCATACAGTAGGCCTACACACAGCAAACCAGAGCTATTTCCCTGACATAGAGAACCAGAACTGATATGAGGGGTGGTGCATTGCACGCACAACATACTACTGTAACCATACCAACCAATACCTGCTTTGGAAAAGTTGGGTGTATGTTTGGTGGGGACACATTGACATAGGAAACAAAGTGAACATACAGTGCCTTGCGTAAGTATTCGGCCCCCTTGAACTTTGCGACCTTTTGCCACATTTCAGGCTTCAAACATAAAGATATAAAACTGTATTTTTTTGTGAAGAATCAACAACAAGTGGGACACAATCATGAAGTGGAACGACATTTATTGGATATTTCAAACTTTTTTAACAAATCAAAAACTGAAAAATTAGGCATGCAAAATTATTCAGCCCACTTAAGTTAATACTTTGTAGCGCCACCTTTTGCTGCGATTACAGCTGTATGTCTCTATCAGTTTTGCACATCGAGAGACTGACATTTTTTCCCATTCCTCCTTGCAAAACAGCTCCAGCTCAGTGAGGTTGGATGGATAGCATTTGTGAACAGCAGTTTTCAGTTCTTTCCACAGATTCTCGATTGGATTCAGGTCTGGACTTTGACTTGGCCATTCTAACACCTGGCTATGTTTATTTTTTAACCATTCCATTGTAGATTTAGCTTTATGTTTTGGATCATTGTCTTGTTGGAAGACAAATCTCCGTCCCAGTCTCAGGTCTTTTGCAGACTCCATCAGGTTTTCTTCCAGAATGGTCCTGTATTTGGCTCCATCCATCTTCCCATCAATGTTAACCATCTTCCCTGTCCCTGCTGAAGAAAAGCAGGCCCAAACCATGATGCTGCCACCATGTTTGACAGTGGGGATGGTGTGTTCAGGGTGATGCGCTGTGTTGCTTTTACGCCAAACATAACGTTTTGCAAAGTTAAATTTTGGTTTCATCTGACCAGAGCACCTTCTTCCACATGTTTGGTGTGTCTCCCAGGTGGCTTGTGGCAAACTTTAAACAACACTTTTTATGGATATCTTTAAGAAATGGCTTTCTTCTTGCCACTCTTCCATAAAGGCCAGATTTGTGCAATATACGACTGATTGTTGTCCTATGGACAGAGTCTCCCACCTCAGCTGTAGATCTCTGCAGTTCATCCAGAGTGATCATGGGCCTCTTGGCTGCATCTCTGATCAGTCTTCTCCTTGTATGAGCTGAAAGTTTAGAGGGACGGCCAGGTCTTGGTAGATTTGCAGTGGTCTGATACTCCTTCCATTTCAATATTATCGCTTGAACAGTGCTCCTTGGGATGTTTAAAGCTTGGGAAATCTTTTTGTATCCAAATCCGGCTTTAAACTTCTTCACAACAGTATCTCGGACCTGCCTGGTGTGTTCCTTGTTCTTCATGATGCTCTCTGCGCTTTTAACGGACCTCTGAGACTATCACAGTGCAGGTGCATTTATACGGAGACTTGATTATACACAGGTGGATTGTATTTATCATCATTAGTCATTTAGGTCAACATTGGATCATTCAGAGATCCTCACTGAACTTCTGGAGAGAGTTTGCTGCACTGAAAGTAAAGGGGCTGAATAATTTTGCACGCCCAATTTTTAAGTTTTTGATTTGTTAAAAAAGTTTGAAATATCCAATAAATGTTGTTCCACTTCATGATTGTGTCCCATTTGTTGTTGATTCTTCACAAAAAAATACAGTTTTATATATTTATGTTTGAAGCCTGAAATGTGGCAAAAGGTTGCAAAGTTCAAGTGGGCCGAATACTTTCGCAAGGCACTGTATCTATCTAAACAACATTCTCTTCATATCGGACCACCTGTATTATCGGTTTACTTATTTTGATCGTGGCTTTTCCTCGAGGCGTTAAATGTGTCTGTATCACAAGACTGTTAGAAACACTACATAATTGTAATTTGCACACAGAGATTTCCTTCAGCCTTTTCCTCCTGGTCGTCAGCTGAGTACAAGCACATGTCTAGGAACTGTGACAACAATATGGTAAAACACAGCTGCTGATATTAAGCAGGCCTATTCATTATCTTGGTGTTCATCTCATTGGACACAGTGGGGATTATATGCTTACAGCTGGCCCCAAGATAACATTAACCGCTAGCATCCACACCAACCAGATATCATTTTATATCAGTGCTGTACACAGGTTTCAACGTTCACACTTCAGAGATCATAAATGTCCTGAATTCTTCCAGCTTTAAGAAGAAAATACAACTATACAAATGTTTACAATGTGACCAGTAAGAAAACCACTAGGTTCATTATTCTAAAAAGATAAAACATGTTTCTCCAGATGATGTAACACAGCAAAGGTCGCAAAGGTCGAAGGTGACAACAGTCGAGTTCTGAAGGAAAATTGAGTCTTGAAGGTCCTCATGTCTGCAAGATGACTACATGGTCCTTTGAGAATTGACAGTGGTGAAAGTTGTTCCCCTTTCCTTGTCCTCTGTTGTCCCTCACTCCCAGAGAGAGGGAGAGAGTGACGATCTATTTGTCTAGCAGCAGGCTCGCCCTTAGTTTGTCCGGAGTTGATAATCTGCCAAGAAGTGAAAGTAACAGCAATACATTAACACTCTTCTAACCATCATCACATTACTCCTGTACTGTGGCGTCACATTAACATTCAAATTAGCATTGGGGCTCTGGGTGACTGAGATACACATTAGGGTCAGGGTAGTAGTTATTATGGCCTTACAATAACTACTTACAACTCCCTTATCAATAAGTCAACACTACTCTCTCTCTCTATTTCTCTACCTCTTTCTCTTCTGTTCACTCTCTCGCTCTCTCCCTCCATCCCCCTCTCACCCTACCTCTGCTGATCACAATGAAAAGGTGATAGCCACCTTGGCATGCAGAGCAGTGTCACAGAGAACCTAATGGAAGTAAGGCATCATTCAAATCCCTCTTGCCCCAGCTTCAGGAGAGAGGTAATAGCTGGGTTCACTGCCGGGCCGAATGGTGTGTGTGTCTCACCTCCACTCTGTGTTATATAGCGTACCCATGGTAAGGCCTCATAGCCACTTTTCTCAATGATCTTCAGATAGCGTACCTGAGGAGGAGCAAAGAACAGTTTCAGCACATACACACACCAGGGACAACGTTATGGGCAGGCCTTAGGGGCCCTGTCCCGCCCTACCGTACCGCCTTGTCTGTCCCGCCTTGCCTGTCCCGCCCTACCGTACCGCCTTGTCTGTCCCGCCTTGTCTGTCCCGCCCTACCGTACCGCCTTGTCTGTCCCGCCTTGTCTGTCCCGTACCGCCTTGTCTGTCCCGCCTTGTCTGTCCCGCCCTACCGTACCGCCTTGTCTGTCCCGCCTTGTCTGTCCCGCCCTACCGTACCGCCTTGTCTGTCCCGCCTTGTCTGTCCCGCCCTACCGTACCGCCTTGTCTGTCCCGCCTTACCGTACCGCCTTGTCTGTCCCGCCTTGTCTGTCCCGCCTTGTCTGTCCCGCCTTGTCTGTCCCGCCCTACCGTACCGCCTTGCCTGTCCCGCCTTGTCTGTCCCGCCTTGTCTGTCCCGCCCTACCGTACCGCCTTGTCTGTCCCGCCTTGTCTGTCCCGCCCTACCGTACCGCCTTGTCTGTCCCGCCTTGTCTGTCCCGCCCTACCGTACCGCCTTGTCTGTCCCGCCCTACCGTACCGCCTTGTCTGTCCCGCCTTGTCTGTCCCGCCTTGTCTGTCCCGCCTTGTCTGTCCCGCCTTGTCTGTCCCGCCTTGTCTGTCCAAATAAAATATTGATCATTTATTTGAACGAGACCCATACCAACAGAAAGTTCTCTCTCTGAATTTTTCTTTAGTTAAAGTCGCTCTGGATAAGAGCGTCTGCTAAATGACTTAAATGTAAATGTAATCTGATTGTCATAAGGTTCCATGACTTTGTCCACACAGGGCATCTGGACACACAAAATACATTTTGATGATTTTCATTACATTTTGGGTGTTTTATTTAACTTTTGTACACTTGTGGTGTTCCCGGTCAAAAAGTGAACGGTCATTAGAAATTAATTGGTGAGACTACAATTAGTGTATAAAATTGAGTTCAGGCACATGCCCATTCATCAGATGGACACACTTCCTCTCCCAGACCCCCACATGCATGTGTGTTTGAGCACACACACAAACACACACACACACACACACACATCCCTTCTTGGCTTCCATGGCAACCCCCACGGGAACCTTTCCCCAATAGAATATTTCCCCCATGGGAACCACACCTGTTGGCATTCTCACAAACAATCACAACATTATTTCAATAATATATAGAATTTTTCTCGCAGCTCTGGTATATAAAGCTTTTTTGAGGCCTTGCTCACCATTCATTCTGTGGCAGCAGAATCTTTTACTCAAAAACGAGTTGTATGAGCTCAGGTCAATGAGGCCTACAGGCCATAAATAGCAAATAGAAGTTCACAACTTGTAATGTTCACAAGATCTTAAGTTGATAAAAAGATCGAACACAACATTAGTGATAATATATGTATTATTATGGATTTATAATCATCTATAATGGGAACACAGAATTAATTAACATGAAACGAACACAACAGGAGGGTTAAAGCATCCGAGAGAGCGAAACAGCGCCCCTCTGTCTCAGTATGTGTAGACCATGTATCTGATGCTGTGTGGACCAAAAGAGTATGGCATGTCATATTATTTCTGTCCAGACAGCATCAGACACATTTATTTAGATTTATTTATTTAACCAGCTAGGCTCGTTGAGATCAAATTCTTATTTACATCTATGACCTGGCCAAGATAAAGCAAAGCGGCACAAACAACAACACAGAGTTACACATGGAATAAACAAACATACAGTCAATAACACAGTAGGGGGACAAAACATGGTCTAAACATAATGAGAGGGGGAAACCATGCGTTTGATGCATTTGATACTCCAGCCATTACCACGAGCCCGTTCTCCCTAATTAAGGTGCCAACCAACCTCCTGTGATGCAGACCTAAGCTTTTAGGACAAAGACTCCCATTGTTAGGGTGGAGACATCAGCATCTCCTCAATATATACAGATCTCAGGTTTCAGCCTCTTGTGAATTGGAAAGGAAAGTTGGGTGGGTGCATAGTGCCCTGTTAGGATGCTGGATCGTCCTAAAGTAAATTGATGTTTCGCCAAAATTATATATTTACTGTAAATAAAAGCATCCAAAATACTTCACTGGGGAGCATGACTTAGTCACAGAGAGTCATTAGCTTATTTTATAAAAATAGCTGTGGATAGTTTTAAAATCACCAGTGTGTTTGGGAAGCCCGCAATATGGGTAGTGAACGTAACAATAGATTGAGCTGATTGAGTTGCGGCTGTCAGTGAAAAGGGTCTAAAATATATATGTGAAAATAATGTCTTGAGTACAATAAAAAATGTTGCATCAATTGGCGCAGCGGTCAAAGGCACTGCATCTCAGTGCTAGAGGCGTCACTACAGACCCTGGTTCGATTCCAGGCTGTATCACAACATGCCGTGATTGGGAGTCACATAAGGCAGTGCACAATTTGCCCAGCGTCATCCGGGTTAGGCCTTCATTGTAAATAAGAACGTGTTCTTAACTGACTTGCCTAGTTAAATAAAGGTTAAATTAAACAAATCTAAAAGAAGTGGATGGGTGTGGGGCAAAGATATGGAGCTTCTCTCTCCATAATACATGCATATATAGGAAAATGCACATTTGGCAATGTTGATTTTCTGATTGTCTTAAGTGACAATACACCACTAACAAGCTGAGTTTCAAAGTGATTTTTTCTTTGCCTCAGTCAACGAAGTCAGTTGTATTTTTTACATCCATTGCAATGATAGTTCCTCAGTATTTGAAAAATCTTTCCAACACCGATAATTGCCAAGACTCGGTGTGAAAGAACAAATTATCATGATCTGATGATGCCATATATCCAGTGGAAATGTAATAAAAATAAAAACAACAGTTGTCTGTCCCGTGCTCACTGGGGCAGGAAACACTGAGGACCTGGAATTGGCTAGTTGATACAATGTTGCAAGTTACTGGACCCAGTGATAATTTGATAACATGTTTCAGTTCACTAGCAATACGTCAAGTCAAGACAGATAGAAAGGGAGGTAGAGATCAACGTGATTGAAAATTCAGGTTCTTTCATCAGGATATTTTCTACTGTTGTTATTTGTCAGCTTTAGGCCTATGCATTTTACTAAGTTGCCGATGGATGTTAAAGGCCTACTGCTGCATTTGCCAATAAGCTATCTCTGAGTTCTATGCTCTCATTTCTTTATCCGCCAATTGATCACAGTATATTAACGCTCTGACACACGCACTCACACACACGCACACGTGAGTCAGCTCCTTCCAGCCTGTATGCACTATGATGGAACTCATACCTGGCTCTACAAGGGTCCACTTTGATAAACATAGATTTAAGGGATCTGTTAGCTTACCTGGATACCAGATACAGTGAAATAGGGGATCTCAAAGTTGACAGTGATGGGCCTTCTCCCCTCCAGCTCAGTACTCTCCACACTAGGCAGACCAAAGTGAGCCCTCATCATGTACTCCTTCCCCCCCTGTTCAAACATAGAAACACACAGGTATGAGGTTTATTGGAAAACTGGAGCATTTCTCTTCGTTAGAACTTCTTAGGGCTGTGATCCCGTTAACAGGATGATATGACAACAGCCAGAGAAAGTGCAGGGCACCAAATTCCACAAACATACATGTATCTTATAATGTTTTAAATGTAATCTTGTTGATAATCCCACCACAGTGTCCGATTTCAAATAGGCTTTACAGCGAAAGCACCACAAACGATTATGTTAGGTCACCACCAAGCCACAGAAAAACACAGCCATTTTTCCAGCCAAAGAGAGGAGTCTCAAAAAGCACAAATAGAGATCAAATGTATCATTAACCTTTGATGATCTTCATCAGATGACACTCATAGAACTTCATGTTACACAATACATGTATGTTTTGTTTGATAAAGTTCATATTTATATTAAAAAATCTGAGTTTACATTGGCGCGTTACTTTCACTAGTTCCAAAAACATCCAGTGATTTTGCATAGCCACATCAATTCAACAGAAATACTCATCATCAAGTTATACACATGGAATTATAGATATACCTCTCCTTAATGCAACCGCTGTGTCAGATTTAAAAAAAACTTTACGGAAAAAGCAAACCATGCAATAATCTGAGATGGCGCTCAGAAAATAAATACAATTTTCCGCCATGTTGGAGTCAACAGAAACCAGAAATCACATGATAAATGTTCCCTTACCTTTGATGATCTTCATCAGAATGCACTCCCAGGAATCCTAGTTTAACAATAAATGCTTGATTTGTTCGATAATGTCCATTATTTATGTCCAAGTAGCTACTTTTGTTAGGGCGTTAGGTATACATATCCAAACGCTCGTGCAGGTCCAGCAAAACGTCGGGCAAAAAGTTATATTACAGGTCGAAGAAACATTTCAAACTAATTATAGAATCAATCTTTAGGGTGTTATCATAAATCTTCAATAAAGTTCCAACAGGAGAATTCCTTTGTGTCTAGAAAAGCCATGGAACGCAGGTCGATATCATGTGAAATGCACGTGACCAGGAGATGGCTCTCTGCCAGTAAACAGACTCAGCTCTTATTCAGCCCCACAACACAATAGAAGCCTCATTCAAGTTTCTAAAGACGGTTGACATCTAGTGGAAGCCCTAGGAAGTGCAACTTCAGCCATATCCCACTGTGAATTCAATTGGGCCTGGGTTGAAAATCGACCAGCCTCAGATTTCTCACTTCCTGTTTGGATTTCTTCTCAGGTTTTTGCCTGCCATACGAGTTCTGTTATATTCACAGACATCATTCAAACAGTTTTAGAAACTTCAGAGTGTTTTCTATCCAATACTACTAATAATATGCATATATTAGCAACTGGGACTGAGGAGCAGGCCGTTTACTCTGGGCACCTTTCATCCAAGCTACTCAATACTGCCCCTGCAGCCATAAGAAGTTAAGGTTCTTTGTTATGTTGTGATCTACACTACATGACCAAAAGTATGTGGACACCTGCTCATCTAACACCTCATTCCGAAATCATGGGCATTAATATGGAGTTGGTCCCCCACTTTCCTGCTATAACAGCCTCCACTCTTCTGGGAAGGCTTTCCACTAGATGTTGGAACATTGCTGCGGGGACTTGTTTCCATTCAGCCACAAGAGCATTAGTGAGGTCAGGCAATTAGGCCTGGCTCGCAGTCGGCGTTCCAATTCATCCCAAAGGTATTTGATGGGGTTGAGGTCAGGGCTCTGTGCAGGCCAGTAAAGTTCTTCCACACCGATCTCAACAAAATATTTCTGTATGGACCTCGCTTTGTGCATGGGGGCATTGTCATGCTGAAACAGGAACGGGCCTTCTCCAAACTGTTGCCACAAAGTTGGAAGCACAGAATCGTGTAGAATATTACTGTATGCTGTAGCGTTAAGATTTCCCTTCACTAAGGGGCCTAGCCCGAACCATGATAAACAACCCAGACCATTATTCTTCCTCCACCAAACATTACAGTTGGCACTATGCATTCAGCCAGGTAGTGTCCTCCTGGCATCTGCCAAACCCAGATTCGACTGTCAGACTGCCAGATGAGGAAGCGTGAATCAACAATCCAGAAAACGCATTTCCACTACTCCAGAGTCCAATGGCGGAGAGCTTTGCACCACTCCAGCTGACGCATGGTGATCTTAGGCTTGTGTGTGGCTGCTCGGCCATGGAAACCCATTTCATGAAGCTCCTGACGAACAGTTCTTGTGCTGACGTTACTTCCAGTGGTAGTTTGGAACTCTGTAGCGAGTGTTGCTTCAGCACTCAGCGGTCCCGTTCTGTGAGCTTGTGAGGCCTACCACTTCGCGTCTGAGCTGTTGTGGCTCCTAGACATTTCCACTTCACAATAACAGCACAGCTCTAGCAGGGCAGAAATTTGACCAACTGACTTGTTGGAAAGGTTTCATCCTATGATCGTGCCACATTGAAAGTCACTGAGCTCTTCAGTAAGGCCATTCTACTGCCAAATGTTTATCTGTGGAAATTGCATGGCTGTGTGCTCGATTTTATACACCTGTTGGCAACAAGTGTGTCTGAAGTAGCTGAGTCCACTAATTTGAAGGAGTGTCCACATACTTTGTATATATAGTGTACTTTATAGCACTGTAAAGCAAACAAATGGCCTGTTGAAGCCAAACCCCTCCCTACCTGATCTTATCACAATGAAGCTAGCTAGGCCATGCAGTCGTATTAAAACACTCCTCACGTCTGTACTGGTGCAGGATACATCAACAGTGCACAGGACTTCCTTGTTAGGTAAACAACTACAAGAGGACCTGGATGGCGGTACAAATCACATTATTGTGGAAGCACCTCCTCTAAGAGTATGAATTAGGCTGTTTGAGAAGGTTTGAATCCCAAGCAACCTGCCAACACATAGTTTAAAGTACAATACCAACATAGTTACTGTAGTAGGTCTAAGCTGTGTGCTGGAAAACCTTGGTAGAGCATGGATGGAATAGTCATTGTGGTGCTCATGTGAATTTCCTTTCTTTTTCAGCTTCAGACCAATGCTTACTTCTCACTTAAAACATTGTTTTTTGTTTTTAATAAACACAGTCTCCTGCGACACACCACCAATACCACCTCCACACACAGTTATTTGTTTAAACTGTCCATGCGGCTTGTTTCTCAGAGGCAGGAAGGGTGTGGGTTTACAGCAGCAGAGAGAGTTGACAGAGTCATGCTGAATGTAATAGTTAGGCCATGAGGTTGAGTAAAGTATCCTTGTCAGTCTTTATCAATGTGAAGTGTTTCCTCTAGCTGTTATCAGACATAACTTGTCTAACCTCCCCGTGATTCTTCTGGTGGCTGTGGAAAAACATGTTATTAGAAAATGTGCTGCTTCCTGTGAGAATACTGTAGCCTTCAGAATCTGTTAATGGATAAGACCGCATGTTTACCATTTAGTTACTATTTAGCCAATAACAGAGAAGGCTGGTGTGAGGAGCTATAGGAGGAAGACGGGCTCATTGTAATGCCTGGAATGGAATCAATGGAACGGCATATAGAAACCGCGTTTGACTCCGTTCCATTCACTCCATTCCAGCCATTCAAATGAGCCTGTCCTCCAATAGCTCCTCCCACCAGCTGTCCCTGGTCAATAATTACCCATAGTATGGTTTTGAAGAGTACAACTGTGTGAGGGTGGATTGAACAAAGTAGTATCTTAAACACATGGCTACTGTCACAATAATATAGCAGAAGCAAACATTCTATGTATGGGTGGTCCCAGCAGGAATTGAACCCACAACCCTTTGTATTTCAAGCACCATGCTCCACCGACTAAGCCACACAGGACCTATGCTATGGTAATATTACCATACTGTAGCAGATGACCCACGAACAGGGAGGCATTGACTTAACTGCCATCTACAATATGTTATTATTATACTGAACAAATATATAAAAATGCAACATGCAGCAATTGATTTTTACTGAGTTACAGTTCATATGAGGAAATTGAAATATATTCATTAGACCATAATATATGGATTTCACATGACTGGGAATACAGATATGCATCGGTTGGACACAGATACTTAAAAAAAAAAATGGGCCTCACAATGGGCCTCAGAAGTTGGTGGCAGCTTATGGTAGAGAAATTAACATTAAATTCTCTGGCAACAGCTCTGGTGGACATTCCTGCAGTCACCATGCAAATTGCACGCTCCCTCACAACTTGAGACGTCTATGTCATTGTGTTGTGTGACAAAACTGCACATTTTAGAGTGGCCTTTTATTGTCCCCAGCACAAGGTGCACCTCTGTAATGATCATGCTGTTTAATCAGCTTCTTGATATACCACAAATGTCAGGTGGATGGAATATCTTGGCAAAGGAGAAATTCTCACTAACAGGGATGTAAACAAATTTGTGCACAAAATATGAGAGAAATTAGCTTTTTGTGGGAATGACACATTTCTGGGATGTTTTATTTCAGCTCATGAAACATGAGACCAACACTTTACATTTTTGTTCAGTGTAGTAATGTTTAGTTCATCTCAGTGACGTTAGCTACTTACAGGGAAGGACTTGATGTTCCACTGCACCTCGCTCTTCTCGGGAAGATACTTGCAGCTGCCTGTGCTCGTCTTGAATTTGGGCGAGTCTGCATCGCTGGGCACAGGTACCATGATGGCCACATTGTTGGCAGTGGAGCGACTCTTAAACTGACTCCTGGCCTGTGGGGTGGAGGTGAAAGGTCAAACGGTCACAGGGTTACCAGCAGAGACGTGCAATGCTGGAAAGAAAGGATACAGTCATCAAGAAGAAACACAGAGGTTATTGTATGAAGACTTCCTTGCTTAATGATTAACTCATAGCATCTAAAGTTAAAGGTTGAGGAAACAGTCCCAACCCAAACATTGTCCCACATTGCAGCCAGGGTTCATAGGAAAGCCAATGTTGGAGCCATGCTAACATGGTGCGGATGATGGTGGACATCCTTTACCTTAACCTTGATCTCCACTCGGCTGTGGGAGAACTTCTCAATCACACTCTCAATCCATATCAGAGGCTTCACCTGGCAGACAGAGGAGAGGAGAGGAGAGAAGGTTAACATGGAGCAAAGGAGATGTGTGCACGTGTGTGTGTATGTGTTCTGCTGACCGTGGTGTTGAGGCGGTAGGACATGAGTTCGGACTCTCCGTCGGGGGGGATGAAGGAGATGGTGCGGTCGTTCTCGAAACGGGACAGACGGACACATTGATGGAACTTGACATCCTCCAGCTCTACCGTCTTACTTTTCTCTCCTGACAGGACAGGTAAGGGGGAGGGGTTATTGTACGGCTATGTCCTAATACACAGCGCCTGACAGGTGCACATTGGATCAGTGCGAAATATCCATAGGAGTCCATAGAAGTTTTCCAGTCTCAGTTCAAATACTGTACAGTCTTATATGCTTCAGATACTAAATAAAAAGTATCCTGTAGGTTCCATTGTCATCCTTCCTGATCAGAAAACACACCACGGGTTCTTCTTCGTAGGTACTTTATAAAGAGTTCAATCGATCATAGCTGTTGTAAGAGAACGTTTTGGAAGAACATCCACTTCAGGAGTGGGTTAGAAAACAATGACCTGGCAATGTGGCTGTGTACTGTGGTGAGCAAGCCTAATGTTCCCGTTGCTTTCCTGAACACATAGAAAAAGGCCCAGCAGAGCTGCTGTTAAAAGTTCTTAATGACTCTGGGCCCCTCATGAACCCAGGTAGAATGAACCCTGTCCACACAAAGGTGACGGAGTTTGACCGTGTGTGTGTGTGTGTGTGTGTGTGTGTGCGTGCGCGCGTCCGCGTCCGTGCGTATGTGTGTGTGTGTGACATTTCAATGTAAAGCCCCATCCTCCAGGGAGAGCTAGCGTCTAGTCTTTGGAGATCAGAGACCTAGCAGGCCTATCAGATCATGACATCCCAATAGGTTAGCCCTTTGAAGCGCTACTCTCCCCAATATACTGTAAGTATGGTCCCCCTAGTAGCATCATTACTGAGAGATTGTGGAACGGTCAAAAAGGAGGCACAGTCATGTTTAGGCTCTAAGGGGGTGGAGGGAGAGAGAGATGCCAGACGTAGAAGGGTTCAGGTTATCACACTGTCCCCTGTGGTTCACTATCTCCCTAACAAGGCAACAAAACAGTCATGTGTCCATATCACAGAAATGAATCCCGTGTTTTATTCGTTTTCACAATTTGATCTGTTTCAGCTCTCATTTCTCAAAGCCTACTTCAAAACTCTCCCTGTAAGCTCATGTGATTTTCTTTCCTGTATGTATCATTAGCATGATTTCCCCATACCCAGATTTGACAGCCCTGACTCTCCAACAGTATCTTCTTCATGTGGAGTGACATTAACATACTTTGACCAGAAGAGGGTGCTGTTTCACCCACACAAGGCTGTTTACAATGTAGCAAGCCAGGACAGACATTAATAAAGATGACTTCGTAATCAAAACACACCTTTATGGTTCAAAATTACTTGTCCCAAATTCAGGATTTTAGTAGGATCCCTCGAAGGCATACATACATATGCATGTTATGCAAAAACAAAGTGCAATATACATTTTGGGAGAATAATTAATGTCACTTCTTTCTCTGATTATGGGAAAGAGAAAGGGGGATACTTAGTCAGTTGTCCAACTGAATGTATTCAACTGAAATGTGTCTTCTGCATTGAACCCAACCCCTGTGGATCAGAGAGGTGCAGGGGGGGGGCAGCCTTAAAACACACCTATGATGCCTGGGGAACAGTGGGTTAACTGCCTTTGTCAGGGGGAGAATGACAGATGTTTTACCTTGTCAGCTCGAGGATTCAATCCAGCAGCCTTCGGGTTACTGGCCCAACATAAGCTACCTGCTGCAATTTGATACATTTTTTCTTTATTTAACTAGGCAAGTCAGTTAAGAACAAATTATTATTTTCAATGACGGCCTAGGAAGAGTGGGTTAACTGCCTTGTTCAGAGGCAGAATGACAGATTTTTACCTTGTCAGCTCAGGGATTCGATCTTGCAACTTTCCAACGCTGTAACCACTACGCTACCTGCCGCCCCAATAGGGAGAGTGCAGAAGCCCATTTTGCATACTCTTGTTTATCTATCCATTATTTGTAGGAGTACTTTTCTTTTTCTATTCCAGACATGCCACTTCACTACCAGGCCGTAGACTGCATGTGAGGAGCCGTCCATCTTTCATCTGCCGACAGCAGCAGTAGCCTGGGGGAGGGATTAGCACCGGGGCTACCAGGGAGGGATTAGCACCGGGGCTACCAGGGAGGGATTAGCACCGGGGCTACCAGGGAGTGATTAGCACCGGGGCTACCAGGTAGGGATGGGAGGCAGGGGGGTGTAGGTAGGGATGGGAGGCAGAGGGGTGTAGGTAGGGATGGGAGGCAGAGGGGTGTAGGTAGGGATGGGAGGCAGAGGGGTGTAGGTAGGGATGGGAGGCAGGGGGTGTAGGTAGGGATGGGAGGCAGGGGGTGTAGGTAGGGATGGGAGGCAGAGGGGTGTAGGTAGGGATGGGAGGCAGAGGGGTGTAGGTAGGGATGGGAGGCAGAGGGGTGTAGGTAGGGATGGGAGGCAGAGGGGTGTAGGTAGGGATGGGAGGCAGAGGGGTGTAGGTAGGGATGGGAGGCAGGGGGTGTAGGTAGGGATGGGAGGCAGAGGGGTGTAGGTAGGGATGGGAGGCAGAGGGGGTGTAGGTAGGGATGGGAGGCAGAGGGGTGTAGGTAGGGATGGGAGGCAGGGGGTGTAGGTAGGGATGGGAGGCAGAGGGGTGTAGGTAGGGATGGGAGGCAGGGGGTGTAGGTAGGGATGGGAGGCAGGGGGTGTAGGTAGGGATGGGAGGCAGGGGGTGTAGGTAGGGATGGGAGGCAGAGGGGTGCAGGTAGGGATGGGAGGCAGAGGGGTGTAGGTAGGGAGGGATGGGAGGAAGAGGGGTCTAGGTAGGGATGGGAGGCAGAGGGGTGTAGGTAGGGATGGGAGGCAGAGGGGTGTAGGTAGGGATGGGAGGCAGAGGGGTGTAGGTAGGGATGGGAGGCAGAGGGGTGTAGGTAGGGATGGGAGGCAGAGGGGTGTAGGTAGGAATGGGAGGCAGGGGGTGTAGGTAGGGATGGGAGGCAGGGGGTGTAGGTAGGGATGGGAGGCAGAGGGGTGTAGGTAGGGATGGGAGGCAGGGGGTGTAGGTAGGGATGGGAGGCAGAGGGGTGTAGTAGGGAGGGATGGGAGGCAGGGGGTGTAGGTAGGGATGGGAGGCAGAGGGGTGGAGGTAGGGATGGGAGGCAGAGGGGGTGTAGGTAGGGATGGGAGGAAGAGGGGTCTAGGTAGGGATGGGAGGCAGAGGGGTGTAGGTAGGGATGGGAGGCAGAGGGGTGTAGGTAGGGATGGGAGGCAGAGGGGTGTAGGTAGGGATGGGAGGCAGAGGGGTGTAGGTAGGGATGGGAGGCAGGGGGTGTAGGTAGGGATGGGAGGCAGGGGGTGTAGGTAGGGATGGGAGGCAGGGGGTGTAGGTAGGGATGGGAGGCAGGGGGTGTAGGTAGGGATGGGAGGCAGAGGGGTGTAGGTAGGGATGGGAGGCAGGGGGGTGTAGGTAGGGATGGGAGGCAGAGGGGTGCAGGTAGGGATGGGAGGCAGAGGGGTGTAGGTAGGGATGGGAGGAAGAGGGGTCTAGGTAGGGATGGGAGGCAGAGGGGTGTAGGTAGGGATGGGAGGCAGAGGGGTGTAGGTAGGGATGGGAGGCAGAGGGGTGTAGGTAGGGATGGGAGGCAGGGGGTATGGAGTTAGTTGGGCAGGATTGGGAACAAACTAAGATATTGAAGGTTGAGGATTTGGGCATGGAAGGTAATTGTCCATATTATCTGTGACCACATCTCTCCAGAGATGAAGAGTCCAATTATTTGGGTTGGGGATCTTGTCCCGGCTATGATTGTCCTTACCTTTTGGTGTGTGTCTGTGTACTTGTGAGTCAGTCTGTGTGTATACTGTGTACAGCATAGCCACGGAAAGATATTGAGTTGGGTGTATAAAAATCCCTTTATAATAACGTATTCTATTATCGTATTTGCCTAGTTAAGAAGAAGTATTTTTAGGAGGGTCTGGAAAATATGGTAGTTTATAAACGCATTTCATGTCATTCTGGGATTCTATGGTTCTAAAATGAATTTAGTTTTAAGAAACCGGGCCTTGGTCTTGACCTGGCTCAGGGCCAATAAAAATAAGGGAAACAATATATCAATATTATAGGCTGCAGTAAGCTACTGAATCAACTGTCCAGTGGCACAGACTTACCCAATGATGAAGATAGCATGAATGTGCATAACCCAGGCTTCTCACCGTACCGGTGATGGTCTCAAGAGAGGCCAGAGCTACTTTGAAAAACAGTGCTGTTCGTCTGAGTTGAGAAGAAAAAGAACTGGTAGCTTCTCCTGACAAACTAATCTTCTATTTTCAGC
This sequence comes from Oncorhynchus gorbuscha, assembly GCF_021184085.1. Classification (NCBI taxonomy): domain Eukaryota; kingdom Metazoa; phylum Chordata; class Actinopteri; order Salmoniformes; family Salmonidae; genus Oncorhynchus; species Oncorhynchus gorbuscha. Next base: position 13,625,000 of record NC_060187.1, on the reverse strand, counting down.
AGTAGCCATTCGCTTTCTAAACATACTTCCTGCAATTATATTTAGACATTTGTGAAAGTCCTTTAACTATTCGCTGACGGAGTAGAGAAATAGAATGCATGAAGTGCCCATTCAAGTTAGAACTGAGCATATCCATGAGTTTACCAGTCAAATTACCAGAGTGAGCCTCCTGGGTGGCGCAGCGGTTAAGGGCGCTGTACCGCAGCGCCAGCTGTGCCGTAACTGGCCGCGACCGGGAGGTCCGTGGGGCGACGCACAATTGGCCTAGCGTCGTCCGGGTTAGGGAGGGTTTGGCCGGTAGGGATATCCTTGTCTCATCGTGCACCAGCGACTCCTGTGGCGGGCCGGGTGCAGAAAGCGCTAACCAAGGTTGCCAGGTACACAGTGTTTCCTCCGACACATTGGTGCGGCTGGTTTCCGTGTTGGATGGCGCTGTGTTAAGAAGCAGTGCGGCTTGGTTGGGTTGTGTATCGGAGGACGCATGACTTTCAACATTCGTCTCTCCCGAGCCCGTACAGGAGCTGTAGCGATGAGACAACATAGTAGCTACTAACAATTGGATACCACGAAATTGGGGAGAAAAAAGGGGGTAAAATTAAATAAATAAATAAAAATGACCAGAGTGAGATTCCAAAAGCTAGCACATTTGGTTCCTTGGAAGTGGGAATGTACATTTTTGGTTTCACATTGGTTCTGGGAATAAAGCCATATGTTTTCTGTAAGTTAAAACTGAACTTTTTCTTAAACGTTGAATAGAAGTGAAAATGTAGCCTGTTTTGGGAATGAACATTTTTAGGTTGCAGGGAGGTTCTGAGAAAACAATTCTATGGTGCCCTTCAAATGTTCCTTGGTGGTTTTATTAACGTCCCAAGAACAAAAATGCTAGGTTATTTGAAGGTAATTAAATAACATTCTGAGTATCTTTCAATGAAACTTTTGATAACACTGCTAGCTTAGTTTAACGTTGTTTAACTCCAAGCACAGATAGGACACATTAATTATGCAAACACATTCTTTTTTTATCTTCTGCTCTCTATACATGGAATTAGTCCACTGCGCCACTAGCATGGAGCTAGCCTGCCATGTTTTCTGAACTCATTACATAGCTGTTCATTTTTGTCTATTCAAAACAGACCCCATTTCAAAGGAAACAAGCACTCATTAAGATCAGGTGTGGCCAACACACGTAACAAGATTGAGGATAGAGAGAGTTTTGTTGATGCTGAGAACGAAATGGACTGTAATATGTTTTTAAATAGCATTCTTAGAACGTTCTTTGAATTTGACTAACGTTTTCTTAATGTTCTGAGAACACGACTTTAAATTGAATCGTGAAGAAACCGGGCAGAAAATGTTACGCTGAAATACTGAAATTCCAACAGAAGAACGTTGTTTCTTAACGTTCTCTGAACAATTTGAGAACATGACTTTAAAACATTACCATTTTGGAAACATTATTTAAATGTTTTGTGGGGGGGGGGGCACCTCAGCACCCCTACTTCCCACGGCTATGGTGTATAGACATTATACTGTAGGTGTTTATACTCACGTCCTGTGATTTCAAAGAGCACTTTGTCATTGAGGCCCAGTCTGAGTTCAGGCATCCCAGACAGGACCACCTTGAGCTTGATGCTGCCCACGATCTCACTACGCAGGACAGTGCCGGTAGCACTCACCTACAGGGAGGGTTACAGACAGCAACAAAATATTAATCACAAAACTCTGATTTTGACAAGGAGGAACCAAGGATGGCAGGTTTATATGAGGTTAAGGAAGGTGTTTGAGACTGAACATGATAAAGTGGCTTGTCACAAAAAGGGAGCTCAGAGATCTAGCTGTCCAGTTTAATGATAATGTGGCAATAGAGGCCCATCAGACCTGCTCTTCCTTACAATCAGTTATCAGCCATGTCTCTGTCTGTGACCCCTGGGATACATCAGGGGCTCAGGGGGCTGGTTACGTGCCAAACCAAAAGGTTGTGGCCACATGGGTGTCCCGGTGTAACAACGTTAGCACAAAAAACGGAGGATTGTTGTAAGACAGGAAATCGGAAATCATTTCCTCTCATTTTCGATTCAAGGAAGTGGAGAAACGGTGTCTGGAAGAACCTTCTCATACAGCTTACTGTAAACCTGACCTTGCTTCTTGGCCTGTCCATTCTAAATAATGATCACTCTAAATATATATCCAACTCTTAGAAATCAAATTTGAACAAAAATGTATCTATCCTGAGTACGCAGACCCACTGCGGCCCCTCATGATGAGATACGTTTCTTTGTGGCCACCACCTCCAAAGTTTCCTATCATTGGTATACAGTAAACGGTGTGTACAGTAAAGTGTATGACTATGTACTCTTAGGAATGTACCTGGGAATGTTTACCTTTACTCAAACAATTTCCTGGTTTAGGTCCAATGCAGCCATTTTGATCTGAATATAATTTCTGGGTAACAATTAAGTACCTTACTGGGATTGTTTTAATTTAAAATGGTCAAAACGAGGGGGAAAAAAGTGCTTCTTAACAAAGAGCAATTTCTCAAGCAACATTTTATGCTAGGGCTGTCTGCGAGTGGTGTGAGTGGGGAGGGGGGAAGCGCAACAGGTGGCCTTGCGTTAGAGCATTGGGGCAGTAACCAAAAGGTTACTGATTCAAATACCCGAGTCCGACAAGGTGAATAACCTGTTGATGTGCCCTTGAGCAAGGCACTTAACCCTAATTTGCTCCAGGGGTGCCGTACTATGGCTGACCCTCTAAAACAACACATTTCAATTCACCTATCAGGTGTACGTGACAATAATATATTTTTAAACTCTAAACTAGCTGTTATTGGCAGAGAGTTTTGGAACTATTTGTTAATAGTCTATTTACTAATTTACCGCCTGGTGATGTCACCAGGCAGGCCAAATCTTCATCCCTCCAAAACAGGCTGAAAATTAAGGCGGTCTTTTCAAAGAGCTCTTCCACTAAAGGGCATTCTCATCATTTTCATTCCAACCTCATAGTGTGGAAATATACACTACCTTTCAAAAGTTTGGGGTCACTTAGAAATGTCCTTGTTTTTAAAAGAAGGACTTGTGAGGCATCTGTTTCTCAAACTAGACACTCTAATGTACTTGTCCTCTTGCTCAGTTGTGCACCGGGGCCTCCCACTCCGCTTTCTATTCTGGTTAGAGCCAGTTTGCGCTGTTCTGTGAAGGGAGTAGTACAGAGCATTGTACGAGATCTTCAGTTTCTTGCCAATTTCTCACATGGAATAGCTTTCATTTCTCAGAACAAGAATAGACTGACGAGTTTCAGAAGAAAGTTATTCGTTTCTGGCCATTTTGAGCCTGTAATCGAACCCACAAATGCTGATGCTCCAGATACTCATCTAGTCTAAAAAAAGGCCCGTTTTATTGCTTCTTTAAATCAGGACAACAGTTTTGAGCTGTGCTAACATAATTGCAAAAGGGTTTTCTAATGATCAATTAGCCTTAAAATGATAAACTTGGATTAGCTAACACAACGTGCCATTGGAACACAGGAGTGATGGTTGCTGATAATGGGCCTCTGTACGCCTATGTAGATATTCCATAAAAAAAATCTGCCGTTTACAGCTGCAATAGTCATCTACAACATTAAATGTCTACACTGTATTTCTGATTAATTCAATGTTATTTTAATGGACAAAAAAAAGTGCTTTTCTTTCAAAAACAAGGACATTTCTAAGTGACCCCAAACTTTTGAACGGTAGTGTATATAAAACACAGGTAATTCTAGTTTTTGACTGCACTGGGCCTTTAATCTATTGTCTGTTCGTCTTACCCTACACACAAATCAGTTACGCCACACAAAGCAGGACCAGCTGTTTTATAATCATACTACTGTCCCAACTAGTCACTGTCACCCGTCATCAGCAGGTTATTACTGAGTAATAATAATAATATAATATATGCCATTTAGCAGAGTACAAGCCATATACAGTATAGTGTACAGTCTGTACTCTATACAGATACATCACACATTCAGAGGGTTAAAAGATGTGTGGAAACTTATGACTTGGCTAGTGTTCTTTAATAATTATTGTTTACTAGAGGTTTCCCCTGTTTTTCTATTGAGCAGTTTCTTACTTTAGAGTTGCCATGACTTTATCTTCACAGTCAACAGGTAGAATAGAAACCAAACGAGATCCCATTAAAGAGGCTTCTCACCAGTAGGTTGACGGACTCGATGACGTCCATGAACACCTCGTTCTTCCTGTACTTGATGCCCTCCGACCTCCAGGACACAGCGTTGGTGACGGTGGCGGGGGGGCGAGGGGCGCCCACATCCAGTTTGTGACCCTGTTGGGTGATGTACCTGCAGAGAGGGGACAGGAGAGGAGAGGAGAGAGGGGACAGGAGAGGAGATAGGGGAGAGGAGGGGAGAGGAGAGAGGAGAGAGGGGACAGGAGAGGAGATAGGGGAGAGGAGGGGACAGGAGAGGAGAGGAGAGAGGGGACAGAAGAGGAGAGGAGAGAGGGGACAGGAGAGGAGAGAGGGGAGGGGAGGGGAGAGGAGAGAGGAGAGAGGGGACAGAAGAGGAGAGGAGAGAGGGGACAGGAGAGGAGATAGGGGAGAGGAGGGGAGAGGAGAGGAGAGAGGGGAGAGGAGAGATGAGAGAGGGGACAGAAGAGAGGGGGAGAGGAGATAGTAGAGAGGACAAATACCATGTAGGCTTGTTCAGAGGGGGACAAATACAGGCATCGCTACCTCACTTTCCACTTAGGTGCAAGAACAGAGGAGCAAGCACAAGATGAAAATAAACTCTTGGAAGGACAGTGGAAGTTATTTTATGAAGATATTTGTTTTCTAGGTGATTTCATACCTTGTATTTATTCATTATTGATGAAAGAGCTTATGATACCCCTGAATAGAAAGTTAATTTTAATAAACCTCTTGACTGGAGTAGATAGATTATTGAAAGGATTTGTCTTGGGTTGTGAGCTCGGTAACCATGGTTGTAATTGGAACAAGGGGGTTTACATTGTAATTGTAACGAAAAGACTCAGACTGCGCTAAACTAAACTCTGAGCTCAAATCTTTATTTTGTACCTCAAGTACATCTTGTGTGCTCATTAAATTGGTACAATCTACAATTGCTAAAAACAATCAAGTTGACCTCATAGACTGTCAGGCCTTGCACCCATAGCTCCGTGAGAGTGGTTACATGTCACTAGCCCGATCCCATTGTGCCTTTAAACACAGCAGACCTTGTATGACTATCGTCTCCTACTGGCTGTACTATCAGTAACGTATGCTGCAGTGCTGAGTTGTACAACAGGCAGAGATATACTGTTCTGAGAGAGGCTTGTTGTCCTCCAGGGAGGACTGGGTGTCTGAAGGGATGATGTGATGAGATGGGGTGTGGGTAGGAGGGAGAGGATGTACCTCCAGTATGCAAACGTTACCATCTGTGGGACACCTGCCTTTGCCTCTCTTTATATCTCACTGACAAACAACCAGGTGACAGACAGCAACACCATCTACTTCCTCAAATACACACACACACACACACACACACACACACACACACACACACACACACACACACACACACACACACACACACACACACACACACACACACACACACACACACACACACACACACACACACACACACACACCTGTAATCCCCCCTGATAGATCTCTTCTGCCTGCATCTCTCCAAGCTCCCCCTGGGGTAATGAGACAGATTGATCCATTCTCCATCATGGAACCTTCTGATGCTTGCCGAATTTCTCTCCTCCACTAAACCTTCTCCGGGCTCGTCTGAGAAACCCCCTCTCCTCCACTAAACCTTCTCTGGGCTCGTCTGAGAAACCCCCTCTCCTCCACTAAACCTTCTCTGGGCTCGTCTGAGAAACCCCCTCTCCTCCACTAAACCTTCTCTGGGCTCGTCTGAGAAACCCCCTCTCCTCCACTAAACCTTCCCCGGGCTCGTCTGAGAAACCCCGTCCTCCACTAAACCTTCTCTGGGCTCGTCTGAGAAACCCCGTCCTCTACTAAACCTTCTCTGGGCTCGTCTGAGAAACCCCGTCCTCCACTAAACCTTCCCCGTGCTCATCTGAGAAGCCCCCTATCACTCAGATTAGAAGACGCGAGCATGGCTCAAAACGTGTGTCTGCACACTGCACAGGCACCGAAAGATGACGCCCAAAATTGACCAAGAAATTACAAAACACTGGTTTGATTTCACCACTGCACTGTGTTTTACGATAACCCACCTCAAGCAGGGAGATCATTTCATCTCAACACCTCATCACGACTCACAGAGAGTGGAAAGAGATGAAAGACAAGCGGGCTTGTTTGGTTTGGTCCTGATTCTTCTCAGAAATGCTAATGAGTCTATCCGAGAGCAGAGTTGGCGGTAAATCGACAGATTAGCATAAGAATGTCATGTCAGTCATACTACGAAACAATACACACAAACATACTCATTGTCTAACATACACACACAGGGGAAGACAAGGGAATGGTTGGCAGGTCAGGTGGGTAGTGTTTTAAGGGGGGGGTGGAAGAGCCTAATTGGGGGAGAAGAGGGCGAGGATGGAAGTACGCCGGGATGAGGTGGGGTGGGGTGTCTCCTTGGCAAAACGATGATCGGAACAGAGCTCGTCTGTCTGGAGTGTCGAGTGCAGCCAGCTGACGGCGGTATTGTGTGTGTGTGTGTGTGTGTGTGTGTGTGTGTGTGTGTGTGTGTGTGTGTGTGTGTGTGTGTGTGTGTGTGTGTGTGTGTGTGTGTGTGTGTGTGTGTGTGTGTGTGTGTGTGTGTGTGTGTGTCAATGGAAGACAGTCTAGCGATGATCAGCCCTATTCAGGCCCATGGACACAGACAACATAGACATCACACCGATAAAGGCCTCATCAAACCTCAGGGCAAAATCTTCACGTCTACACCAGACAGTCACCATATTATCACAGTAAACAGTCTACTTGAGCAATTATAAAATACTAAAGTATAGTATGATGTTACAAGCAGGCTTTCAATTGTAAGTGTAAGAAGATGTAATTAAGGAGACATATTTAGCCCGTTGCCGTGGTTGCCTGGCCCTAATTAAGTGAATGCTGAACCTTCTGTCAGAACATGGCACCTTTCCCAGGAGCAAAACAGGAAAACAAATTCCTGTTAAAGAGCTAAACCCTCTGAATCCTGTAGGCTATTGTATACTGTCACTAGCCTGGATGCAAGTATGCTGGCAAGCCATCTAGTTGAAAGGTGTGCAGACAGAGGGGTGGACTAACTGACTCCACTCACTCTTTAGCAGAGAAGAAAACCCCAAAATAAAGTATTTTTAACAAGCTAAAGCATGTGGACCCTATATACTGTAGTTTACATAGCACTGTGGTAGTCTGTTGGATACCAGTCTGTTGCATATCAGTCTGTTGCATATCAGTCTGTTGCATATCAGTCTGTTGGATATCAGTCTGTTGGATATCAGTCTGTTGGATATCAGTCTCTTAGGTAGTATGTTGGATATCAGTCTGTTTGGTAGTATGTTGGATATCAGTCAGCTGGATATCAGTCTCTTAGGTAGTATGTTGGATATCAGTCAGCTGGATATCAGTCTCTTAGGTAGTATGTTGGATATCAGTCAGCTGGATATCAGTCTCTTAGGTAGTATGTTGGATATCAGTCAGCTGGATATCAGTCTCTTAGGTAGTATGTTGGATATCAGTCAGCTGGATATCAGTCTCTTAGGTAGTATGTTGGATATCAGTCAGCTGGATATCAGTCTCTTAGGTAGTATGTTGGATATCAGTCAGCTGGATATCAGTCTGTTTGGTAGTATGTTGGATATCAGTCAGCTGGATATCAGTCTGTTTGGTACTATGTTGGATATCAGTCAGCTGGATATCAGTCTGTTTGGTAGTATGTTGGATATCAGTCAGCTGGATATCAGTCTGTTTGGTAGTATGTTGGATATCAGTCAGCTGGATATCAGTCTGTTTGGTACTATGTTGGATATCAGTCAGCTGGATATCAGTCTGTTTGGTAGTATGTTGGATATCAGTCAGCTGGATATCAGTCTGTTTGGTACTATGTTGGATATCAGTCAGCTGGATATCAGTCTGTTTGGTAGTATGTTGGATATCAGTCAGCTGGATATCAGTCTCTTAGGTAGTATGTTGGATATCAGTCAGCTGGATATCAGTCTGTTTGGTAGTATGTTGGATATCAGTCAGCTGGATATCAGTCTGTTTGGTAGTATGTTGGATATCAGTCAGCTGGATATCAGTCTCTTAGGTAGTATGTTGGATATCAGTCAGCTGGATATCAGTCTGTTTGGTACTATGTTGGATATCAGTCAGCTGGATATCAGTCTGTTTGGTAGTATGTTGGATATCAGTCAGCTGGATATCAGTCTGTTTGGTAGTATGTTGGATATCAGTCAGCTGGATATCAGTCTGTTTGGTACTATGTTGGATATCAGTCAGCTGGATATCAGTCTGTTTGGTACTATGTTGGATATCAGTCAGCTGGATATCAGTCTGTTTGGTAGTATGTTGGATATCAGTCAGCTGGATATCAGTCTGTTTGGTACTATGTTGGATATCAGTCAGCTAGGTATCAGTCTGTTTGGTACTATGTTGGATATCAGTCTGTTGGATTTCAGTCTGTTGGACACCAGTAAGTATGGTCATCTGTTGGATATCAGTCAGTTGGATATCAGTCAGTTGGATATTAGTCAGTTGGATATTAGTCAGTTGGATATTAGTCAGTTGGATATTAGTCATTTGCATATTAGTCATTTGGAATCAGTCTGCTGGATATCAGTCTGCTAGGTAGTATGTTGGATATCAGTCAGCTGGATATCAGTCAGCTGGAAATCAGTCCGCTGGATATCAGTCTGCAGGATATCAGTCTGCTGCACATCAGTCTGCTGCATATCAGTCTGCTGCATATCAGTCTGCTGCATATCAGTCTGTTAGGTAGTATGTTAGATATCAGTCAGCTGGATATCAGTCAGCTGGATATCAGTCAGCTGGAAATCAGTCTGTTAGGTAGTATGTTGGATATCAATCAGCTGGATATCAGTCTGCAGGATATCAGTCTGTTGAATATCAGTCATTTTGGTGGTATGTTTTAGTACTGCCCCTGTATTACAGTCTGAAATGTCAAGCCAAGCCTTCCAAGACAGACTGCAGTATTGATTGACTGGTACTCAGTCCAATACTCACTCTTGCAGGATCTTGCTGTCTGTGGTCTGAGGGAAGCCAAAGTCCATGACCTCGTCCATCAGCTCATACACCGTCACAAAGTTGTCACGGATACTCTCCTCCTCCAGCTCCTTAAAGTACTCCTTAAACACCTACAGATGGGCACACAGACAGACAACTTAATACAATAGGATTGCATTCAATTGGTTGGATACAAGCAGTGTACTCCAGTAGGTACAGTTGAAGTCGGAAGTTTACATACACCTTAGCCAAATACATTTAAACTCAGTTTAAAGGATCACCACTTTATTTTAAGAATGTGAAATGTCAGAATAATAGTAGAGAGAACGATTTATTTAAGCTTTTGTGTCTTTCATCCTATTCCCAGTGGGTCAGAAGTTTACATTTGTGTCATTCTCAAAGCTTTTGCCAACGACTGTATATCAGTGAAGCACACACTCACCTCCACCATTTTGTAGAGGAAGGAGTAGACCAGGGCTGCATTGGCATTCTTCTTGGTCATTGCCACCACTGAAGAATAACTTAAGAATGTACTAAAACTGTTGAACAGAAAAGTAACGAGGCCACTGCTGTTTTAAAATATTTTTCACATGGAACTTTTACAACCACTGAGATGGTTGACTCATAAGATTATTTGTTCACAGCATTTCCCTCCAGTTCAGAATAACATGAGATGTACAGATAAATGACATGCAGTGAGGGTGTGAATTGTGTGATGAGTCAGAAGCAGAGACAGTCGTCCTGAGCATGGTAAGAGAGACAGAAGCTTGGTAACCAAGCAGTCATCCTCAGCATGGTAAGAGAGACAGAAGCTTGGTAACCAAGCAGTCGTCCTGAGCATGGTAAGAGAGACAGAAGCTTGGTAACCAAGCAGTCGTCCTGAGCATGGTAAGAGAGACAGAAGCCTGAGCATGGTAACCAAGCAGTCGTCCTGAGCATGGTAAGAGAGACAGAAGCTTGGTAACCAAGCAGTCGTCCTGAGCATGGTAAGAGAGACAGAAGCTTGGTAACCAAGCAGTCGTCCTGAGCATGGTAAGAGAGACAGAAGCTTGGTAACCAAGCAGTCGTCCTGAGCATGGTAAGAGAGACAGAAGCTTGGTAACCAAGCAGTCGTCCTGAGCATGGTAAGAGAGACAGAAGCTTGGTAACCAAGCAGTCATCCTCAGCATGGTAAGAGAGACAGAAGCTTGGTAACCAAGCAGTCGTCCTGAGCATGGTAAGAGAGACAGAAGCTTGGTAACCAAGACGGCCTGACTGAGCAGTAACAGGAATTCCTGTGGTCAGGATACAGTAGAGGTTTCTGTGTTTGATCCACAGGAAGTGGGCGGAGCCGTGTGTCACCAGTGGTGATGAGTCTGCGTCCTCCTCCATCCTCATCATAATGGGCATGAAGTGGTCGACCTCATTCATGTCCATGTTTCCCATGTAGTTACGACTGATCAACACCTACAGGGAAAACACATAACAGGGTGAAGATTTGTAAATAGGGTAAAGTGTTGCACACACATATAGTTATGGCATATCAACACCTGAAACCACACGACACAGAGAGGCATTGTAACACATTAATGAAATTCATTTTCAATTCAATTCGGTTCATCTTTATTTAGATAGGATAGTTCACTCGGCACTGTCGGCAGCAATTCTCACTGTTATCCAGGGAGTCCATAGAGGCAGTTATGCAACAGAAGAAATTCAAAAACATCAAACATGGAGCATATGCCCTTCCCCTTGTTGTGAAGGCTCAGCAGTAAGCTGTGGAAGATGTACAGTAAATGAAAGGAGCAACAGCCTCTGCTGGGAGGCCTCTGTTTAGAAACATAAAATAACTGACAACTAATCTGGGATCACAATGCCCAATGACAGCATTGTGTAAAAAAATATCCCTCTCTCACACACCACAAGATACACTGGAGTGACCGGAGGGAACTCTCACTCACACACTCGCACACACCCTTTCATTTCAACACCAATAACAAGATGAGTCAGCATTGAGAGTCGCTGGGCTGGAGCCCTCACACTCTGATAGATCAAAGCATATGCTTGAAGGATCTCACACACTGAAGCAGACCTGGGATAAACTAGTTTTAGCTATGCTTTTCTGGAGAAACAAAAGATGTGACCAGAACTATTTGAATACAGATCCCAAGAAACAACTTGTAAAAATAAAAAAATCCAATACAGACCTGAGAAAGCAACTACATGTTTAAACTATTTCAATACAGACCTAAGAAAGTAACGAAACTTAGCAAAAAAATAAAACGTCCCTTTTTCAGGACCCTGTCTTTCAAAGATAATTCGTAAAAAATCCAAATAACTTCACAGATCTTCATTGTAAAGGGTTTAACACTATGTCCCATGCTTGTTCAATGAACCATAAACAATTAATGAACATGCACCTGTGGAACGGTCGTTAAGACACTAACAGCTTACAGACGGTAGGCAATTAAGGTCACAGTAAAGAAAACTTAGGACACTAAAGAGGCCTTTCTACTGACTCTGAAAAACACCAAAAGAAAGATGCCCAGGGTCCCTGCTCATCTGCGTGAACGTGCCTTAGGCATGCTGCAAGGAGGCATGAGAACTGTAGATGTGGCCAGGGCAATAAATTGGAATGTCCGTACTGTGAGACGCCTAAGACAGCACTACAGGGAGACAGGACGGACAGCTGATCGTCCTCGCAGTGGCAGACCACGTGTAACAACACTTGCACAGGATCGGTACATCCGAACATCACACCTGCGGGACAGGTACAGAATGGCAACAACTGCCCGAGTTACACCAGGAAAGCACAATCCCTCCATCAGCGCTCAGACTGTCCACAATAGGCTGAGAGAGGCTGGACTGAGGGCTTGTAGGCTGTCGTAAGGCAGGTCCTCACCAGACATCACCGGCAACAACGTCCCCTTTGGGCACAAACCCACCACCGCTGGACCAGATAGGACTGGCAAAAAGTGCTCTTCACTGACGAGTCACGGTTTTGTCTCACCAGGGGTGATGGTCGGATTCACGTTTATCGTCGAAGGAATAAGCGCTACACCGAGGCCTGTACTCTGGAACGGGATCGATTTGGAGGTGGAGGGTACGTCATGGTCTGGGGCAGTGTGTCACAGCATCATCGGACTGAGATAGTTGTCATTGCAGGCAATCTCAACGCTGTGTGTTACAGGGAAGACATCCTCCTCCCTCATGTGGTAGCTTTCCTGCAGGCTCATCCTGACATGACCCTCCATCATTTGGGGCGGCAGGATAGCCTAATGGTTAGAGCGTTGGACTAACCGGAAGGTTAAAGCCCCGAGCTGACAAGGTACAAATCTGTCGTTCTGCCCCTGAACAGGCAGTTAACCCACTGTTCCTAGGCCGTCATTGAAAATAAGAATTTGTTCTTAACTGACTTGCCTAGTTAAATAAAGGTAAAATAAATAAAAAATATTTAAAAATCATGACAATGCCACCAGCCATACTGCTCATTCTGTGCGTGATTTCCTGCAAGACAAGAATGTCAGTGTTCTGCCATGGCCAGCGAAGAGCCCGGATCTCAATCCCATTGAGCCCGTCTGGGACCTGTTGGTTCGGAGGGTGAGGGCTAGGGCCATTCCCCCCAGAAATGTCTGGAAACTTGCAGGTGCCTTGGTGGAAGAGTGGGGTAACATCTCACAGCAAGAACAGGCAAATATGATGCAGTCCATGAGGAGGAGATGCACTGCAGTACTTAATGCAGCTGGTGGCCACACCAGATACTGACTGTTACTCTTGATTTTGACAAACCCTTTGTTCAGGGACACATTATTCCATTTCTGTTAGTCACATGTCTGTGGAACTTGTTCAGTTTATGTCTCAGTTGTTGAATCTTGTTATGTTCATACAAATATTTACACGTGTTAAGTTTGCTGAAAATAAACGCAGTTGACAGTGAGAGGACATTTTTTTTATAGAGTTTATACATTTAAACTATTTGAATACAGATCTGAGAAAGCAACAACTTGAAACAAATATGTGAATACAGATGTTAGGAAGTGACTACTTTTCAGAAACTATTGGATTGGTTGCCTTCCATTTTTAGCAGGGCTGTTTCTGGAACTGCATGTTGAAGATAGAAACAGAATGAATAGAGCACACACAATCTACTATACTATTCCAATCTATCTGAAAGTCATATTTGATCTACACAATACATTTCTATGTGAACATTTTGCTCCAGGTGTACATAATCAATTCAAACCAATTATATTTTTTACAAACAAGTTGTGATGCTCAACTACTGTATGAATCTTTCAACATGCCACTGGAAAGGTAGAAAAAGCTGCAATTCATTTTATGATACTTGAAAATACTGCAGATATTTTATATTTGAACAAATCCATTTGCAAATAGCAAGTTGGATGCTTAGCAAAAATAACTTCAAACCTCCTTGTCGATCTGAGGGTAAGTGTTCTTGTTTCAAACAAACACTATACAATCTATAAAGGGATAGTTTATATTCTGAATAAACCATTATTTTCCATCTACATTGGCTGTAGTTGATTTAAAGAAGGCAGTTTGGGGATATTTAGTTTCCTTTTGACACTTATTAGCTTTATTCTGTTACTGTTTTGAAGTTTCAAAAGTGTTCTACTTTAATGTTGAGGTGATTACATAACCTTCTTTAAATTCTGGGCTATATTAAGATTCATATCTAAGAGCCCTCCAAACCATGTGCTTATGATCATATATTTGAAATAACTCAACAGGTGTAGTTTTTGATTCTTCAAATATTTGGCAGCAATCAATACATATTTTGAGGGTTTTCAAATAACTTGCATATATTCAAATACCTTTTCAAATATTATATTTTTCTGTATTTGAATATCAAAGAAAATAGTTGCCTTTTTAGTTGACTTCCTTGAGTATTTGAAAAGTTTGGTATTTTCATATTAAATACAATGTTCTTCCCAGGTCTGCACTGAAGAGGGCCCTCTGTCACATAGGATACTCCTCACACAGTGAAAGGATGTGGACAGGCTCTTCCTCTTTCTTTAGCTATAAAAGGATGGTGGAATCCCAGACAGACCGACAGACAGTTCAAAGCTTGTTGCATTTAAAGAGGAGTCTTGACTCACATGCAAGGAAACACCAAAGCTACCTGACTGTTAAGAATGTAGAGGTAAATGTCAGTGTTCAACTAATACCATTTTGAGAATTAAAAAGAACATGTTTGGCTTCTGATTAAAATGTACAGTAAACTGCCATGAAGGTTCAAGGAAATGAAAAAGTATAAAATATTGTTCAAACCCATTGTCACTGTCCCTTCATCAACACCTCCCCTGTGTTAATCAAATGCATGTACCAGAACATGCCATGGCAAGTTCCTCATTCCATGTTTAAATCCCCAGACACTTTCTGCAGTTATCATGAACTAGCAAACCTCACTCCAGACACTTTCTGCAGTTATCATGAACTAGCAAACCTCACTCCAGACACTTTCTGCAGTTATCATGAACTAGCAAACCTCACTCCAGACACTTTCTGCAGTTATCATGAACTAGCAAACCTCACTCCAGACACTTTCTGCAGTTATCATGAACTAGCAAACCTCACTCCAGACACTTTCTGCAGTTATCATGAACTAGCAAACCTCACTCCAGACACCTTTTTGTTTTTCATTAAACCACTTTAATGGGGATTTGTTTGATCATTTCCTTTCAGATTTGATTTACTGTAACTAAGTACTGATGTTCTACTGCCAGTATCTGTTTAACTGCCAGTATCAAATGTCTGCCAGTGTTGACTTACGTGGTTAAAGTTTGACGTCACACTAATGTAGCTATGATTCTGTAGTCTTCCCATCTTCTCGGGCTGGTGTTTACAGATCATTCTCCCTGTTGCAACTTGTATTTAAACCAGATTGACTATATCTGTGACCTCTTTTATTCCCCTGAAAATCCCCTTTCCACAGTTTCTCTGAAACATTACATTTGTGTTATGCTAGCCTAGACTCCAGCCATTATAGGATGTTGGTCTGGTGGCGTGAGACTATTCTGCTAACTTTAAATGTGAACCTACAGACACACAGCAACTCTTAAGAGTCAGGCAGTGCCTCCTGCTACAGTGAAACAGATCTGAGAGACTGCTGCAGTGATGCTGTTACCATTTGAGATTGAACGAGAGACATGTCTGGGAAGCTGAAATCAAGCTTGGTTCACCTTCAGTCCCACTGTTGGCTGACAAACGGTAAAACACACTGACTGGCCGTAATGAGGGCCCTTAGGCCTGCTTCACACACACATCCCCTTAACTATAGGACAATTCTGCCAGGGGAAGATTGTTTGGTAACAGGATACTGGTCACTGTTAATGAGGCATTGTTTACAATCGATATGAACTACTGTCTGTATGCTCTTCAGAGGCTGACGGCACATCTCAATTAAGATAAACAGACTTGCGATCGCTTCGGGTCAGTCTCAAAGGGCACTTTTCTTATGTGACTCACTACTTCTGACCAGAGTCTACATAAGGAATAGGGTGCCGTTTGGGAAAACTAGCTCTGTCATTTGGCGGTAATAATCATGGAGTATCTATCAAGCTCCCAGAGGGTCTCCAAAAAACGTGCCTTTTACCTCTGAGAAGGACAGGGTTTGACAATCGAGCACACATGGCAACTCAATATTTAATCCTGAAAGATCTACAGTATCTATACATCGTGTAGTTTCACACATATTGAGACAGAAAATGTGCACTTTAAAAGTAGTGTACACGCATCCAGAATTGCAGGTGCAGGTACACAAAGTAAAGAATAGACACTGCACCCTGATGAATGCTCCCGCTGTTTAAATGTGCTCAATTAAAGAGCTGGTGGCCATTTAACTTTCAAGTGAAGTCAGAGTACAAAACAAAGCAGGCATTTATCAGCATAACAATATATTTCAAAGACAGAGATTTTGAAACATTCACTTGAACAGTACAGCATAAAGCTACATTCATAACATCTCTCTACTACAAACCAGTGTGTTGATACACTGCCTGTACACAGCCACTCTAGTCTCCAAGAGACAGACAACCAGTGTGTTGATACACTGCCTGTATACAGCCACTCTAGTCTCCAAGAGACAGACAACCAGTGTGTTGATACACTGCCTGTATACAGCCACTCTAGTCTCCAAGAGACAGACAACCAGTGTGTTGATACACTGCCTGTATACAGCCACTCTAGTCTCCAAGAGACAGACAACCAGTGTGTTGATACACTGCCTGTATACAGCCACTCTAGTCTCCAAGAGACAGACAACCAGTGTGTTGATACACTGCCTGTATACAGCCACTCTAGTCTCCAAGAGACAGACAACCAGTGTGTTGATACACTGCCTGTATACAGCCACTCTAGTCTCCAAGAGACAGACAACCAGTGTGTTGATACACTGCCTGTATACAGCCACTCTAGTCTCCAAGAGACAGACAACCAGTGTGTTGATACACTGCCTGTATACAGCCACTCTAGTCTCCAAGAGACAGACAACCAGTGTGTTGATACACTGCCTGTATACAGCCACTCTAGTCTCCAAGAGACAGACAACCAGTGTGTTGATACACTGCCTGTATACAGCCACTCTAGTCTCCAAGAGACAGACAACCAGTGTGTTGATACACTGCCTGTATACAGCCACTCTAGTCTCCAAGAGACAGACAACCAGTGTGTTGATACACTGCCTGTATACAGCCACTCTAGTCTCCAAGAGACAGACAACCAGTGTGTTGATACACTGCCTGTATACAGCCACTCTAGTCTCCAAGAGACAGACAACCAGTGTGTTGATACACTGCCTGTACACAGCCACTCTAGTCTCCAAGAGACAGACAACCAGTGTGTTGATACACTGCCTGTATACAGCCACTCTAGTCTCCAAGAGACAGACAACCAGTGTGTTGATACACTGCCTGTACACAGCCACTCTAGTCTCCAAGAGACAGACAACCAGTGTGTTGATACACTGCCTGTACACAGCCACTCTAGTCTCCAAGAGACAGACAACCAGTGTGTTGATACACTGCCTGTACACAGCCACTCTAGTCTCCAAGAGACAGACAAAACAATGAAACAGCTACATTGGAAGCATGTCTGTTTGCCCTCCAACCAGGGAGCAGCTGGGGCTTTCACTACAGCCCAGCCTGGGTCAGAGGTATTGGATTGCTCCCAGGGCAAGGAGAGAAAGGCTTTAATCAGCACTATCAGGGATGCAGGCAAGGGCCTATGAGATTGTAATCTTTCCCCCTGACACCTTCAGGCACTGGTGGGGCCTTTTGTCCTTTCTCTACAATATTATTAACATGACCATCCAAATAAGGAAAGTCAGGTTTGGTGTGATTAGACTATACTCTGAGGTGCGTTCAGTTCGCCTGAACGTTTGCTACGATATGGAATGGTTTGTACTGAATGACATGTTTCTCCAAAACATTCTTGTAAGTTTGAACAGACTTTGAGGTATGTTTTCTCCTATTTGGTGGGTGTGGCGCAGTGTGGCTTGAAGCAATGAGTGACTTATTTAAAGGGCAGTGGCCATGCTGACTGTGTCCAACAACCCAACCGTTTACGTTCAGTTGAACGTTCCAGAACATAAAAACGTACTGAACGCAGCCCTGCTGTCTGAGCTGGCTTGATTTGACCAGGTACTCCAGACTTTATTAATGGTTTGTTTCTATGCAAACAAATGAATGTAGGCTATTATTGCATGTTAATGATATATATGTTAGTAAATTACACAGTTAGCAACTTTGTAAACATTCTGTAAATCTAATAAGAAATATGAGCACAGAACAAGAGAAGAGGTTGCCTGACCAGTCTGTCAGGTAAAGCCTAATATTGAATAGGCATGGTGCACTTTGGTGTTGCAGAACAAGTTTGACCAGGAATGTTTCTATTCACAACACCGGAGCCATATTCATTAGGTCTTCCAAACGAAACGAGGAGGTTACCTACCGGAATTTGTCCAACTGAAACGTTTTGCAACAGATTTGGCGTAATGAATACACCTCAGCAATGTCTTCACTACGAACCAAACAGATCCAAACGGAACGAAACGGGGAGGGACCTACCTACATTTGTCCAATAGAAACTCACATTTTCGGACTACTGACTGCACTGCTGCTACACTGTAACCTGCCCGACAACAGTCCATCGTCTTCTGTGAATGGTTGTATGTGAATGCGCTATAATTTGACAATAAATTATTTCCAATTTTAGAAGAGGCACATATAAACCATCTGGGGTTCAGAGATCCTTGGAGTAGATTGCTATTTCTCTGGCAACAAACGTGAAATATATAATTGATCCGATCACAAATCGGAATGCCTATGTGGTCAATGCCTACTGTGGTATGAGGGCAGGTTTCCCAGGTGTATTCGACAAAAGCAAGGTCGCGAAAAAATGTTTCTAAAGATCAACTGGGTTTGAAATGGGGTGGATTTTGGTCATTGAACAAAAATATAAAAGTGTCAAGTGTTGGTTGCATGTTTCATGAGCTGAAATAAAATATCCCAGAAATTGTCCACACACACAAAAAGCTTATTTCTCTGAAAGTTTGTGCACAGATTTGTTTACATCCCTGTTAGTGAGCGTTTCTCCTTCTCCATGATAATCCATCCACCTGACAGTTGTGGCATATCAAGAGGCTTACTAAGCATGGTCATTACGTAAGTGCACCTTGTGCTGGGGACAATAAAGGGCAACTCTCAAATCTGCAGTTTTGTCACACAGCACAATTCCACAGATGTCTCAAGTTTTGAGGGTGCGTACAATTGGCATGCTGACTGCAGGAATATGCCAGAGAATTGAATGTTAATTTCCCTACCATAAAGTTGTTTTAGAGAATTTGGCAGTATGTCTAACTGGCCTCACACTGCAGACCATCCCAGGACCTCCACATCTGTCTTCTTCACCTGCGGGATCGTTTGAGACCAGCCACCCAGACAGCTAATGAAACTGGGTTTCCACAACCAAAGAATTTCTGCACAAATGGTCAGAAACCTTCTCTGGGAAGCTCGTCTGCATGCTCATCGTCCTCACTAAGGACTTGACCTGACTGCATTTTGGAGTCGTAACCAACTGCTGTGGGTAAACAGTCACCGTCGATGGCCACTGACTCGCTGTAGAAGTGTACTTTTCACGGATTAATCACAGTTTCAACTGTACCAGGCAGACGGCAGCTAGTGTTTATGTCGTCGTGTGGGTGAGCGGTTTGCTGATGTCAACATTGTGAACAGAGAGCCCCATGGTGGTGGTGGGGTTATGGTATGGGCAGGCATAAGCTACAGACAACGGACACAATTGCATTTTATCTATGGCAATTTAAATGCACAGAGAAGCCGTGATGAAATCCTGAGGCCCATTGTCGTGCCATTCATTCGCCGCCATCACATCATGTTTCAGCACAGCCCCATGTCGCAAGGTTCTGTACACAATTCCTGGAAGCTGAAAATGAAATGTCCCAGTTCTTCCATGGCCTGCATTCTCACCAGACATGTCACCTATTGAGCATGTTTGGGATGCTCTGGATTGACGTGTACAATGACATGTACGACATCGTGTTCCAGTTCCCACCAATATCCAGCAACTTCGCACAGCCATTGAAGAGAAGTGGGACAACATTCCACAGGCCACAATCAACAGCCTGATCAACTCTATGCAAAGGAGACGAGTCACGCTGCATGAGGCAAATAGTGGTCACACCAGACACTGACTGGTTTTCTGATCCACACCCCTACTTTTTTTTAAAAGGCATCTGTGACCTACAGATGCATATCTGTATTCCCAGTCATGTGAAATCCATAGATTAGGGTCTAATTCATTTATTTCAATTGACTGATTTCATTGTATGAATTGTAACTCAGTAAAATATTTGAAATGGTTGCATGTTGTGTTTATATGTTTGTTTAGTATATAAGCTCCACTCCACATTTAATTCTACATTTCTACTGCTTGCTAAATATTTGGTTTAAACAAAAAACATGAATTTGCAGGATAAGGATTGGCCTGACTTTCAAGAATGCCTGAATTCCTATGCCTCAATTTCCTGGTTGGTTGGCAAGTTTCACCATCCAATTATTTCAGATCAAAAAGAGTGCAACTTTCACCATGGTCCATTATTGTATTCTATCCATTCTGGCTTTCGCGAATGGATAGACATTAAACGGATAGGGAGGGCATGCAGGCTGTCGCCCATGTATTAATGCGCAATTTGCCTAAATGTGTTAATCAAAACACATCAACCACTGCATTTTTTGTCGATTTCTTTTTTTAGGTGTGACGTCATTGCGTCCAGCTGTTTTCATCGACACAAGATAGTTCAATGGAAACACCTTCGCAGACAATTGTAGAATCTATTTTCTATGCGAACTTTCATAAATGTCGACAACGAAAAAAACACTGCACAAGCTATTGGAAACATAGCTAGTGACGAATTCTGAGAAACAAATACATTTAGTTGTAAATATGAAACGATAAACAAATATGTAATTTTACAATAGCCTGCCCTACCGCTCTTTTATTTCCTTATGTCCGCTTTTAGGCTTGGATTTCTGCGCTACACTGGCAGATGCAGGCGCTGTTGATCGATGCGAACTAGTCTTCCTTAAAACCGCAACAGCAACGCAAGACTAATCGATGTCAAACTATAAACTTATCCGCCAGTGCCACCGTAGACAGTCAAGTCTCAACTTACCTTTCCTTTAAGGTCCAGGATGAATATAGCAGACGCCGACATCCTAATAAACTAATAGCACAAAAAATATAAATATTTGACGTTGAATATCCCTTACAACATTTCATTCAGTGCATCTCCCATCTCACGCGCTGTTGTCTAATGCACGCCACTGCTCTTTCCGGGTAGTATTTCGTCGTCAGACCTGTCAAGCAGCTTTCAACGCAACAGAGCATGCAAAACCAATCCTACATCAATTATTAGGTCTACATATGGTATCGATTCTCTTCTATTCTGCTTAAGTTATGCATAGGCTACTATCAGGCGTGTTTGTCTATTGTACTATATAAAGCATTACATTATCATAGATCGACGCATATGCCTAACTGTTTCAAGATAATTGTATGTATTTTTCTACAGAAATAAAAACAGATGCGCTATTGAATTTGAAAACGTTTTATTTTATCTACAAATGTAAAAAAAAATGGAGTGCAGGCACACCCAAATAACATCAAATGCATTGGTAAAACTTTAAAAAATCGAACTCAAAAACAAATTGATTGATTGATTATTTGACCCACTTTAAATAATAATTTTCGAACAAATTTCTATCAAAGTCTGTACCAACAGTCAGTCCAATTTTGAAATCCATTGAAAGACACCGGCAAAGGTGCCCTATTGCGGAGCTAAATTGAGTTATTGCTATTATCAGTTTTGTATTCATCTGTCTCTGGACTGTTTTTTCCCTCTAAAGATGATGGAAATGGACATGCTTATGTTTAATATCTGCATTGGCCCCAATCAGTGTCCAAATAGACTAGTGACCTCTCTCTCTCTCTCTTCCCTCTCTCATTCTCTCCCCTCTCTTTCCACCTTCTCCCTTTCTTCCTAGCCAATGGTAAAGTCCATCCCATCCTCTTCCTCATCTTCCTCCACTTCAAGTGCCCTCTTAGCCCTCTCCCTCTCGCTGGCTTGTATGTAGTTATCCTCTATGAAGCCATCATCATCTTCCTCATCCTCTATCTCAATCTCTCCCTGGGGGACAGCAGCAGGGTGGGGGCTCTGTGCCTGTTCCCCATGGTTGTACATAGAGAAGCCCACCTCCAGACTGTTGGGGTCACACTGGCTGGCTGTGTCCTGCTCGGTCAGACGGGTGTGGCGATAGCTGGCTAGGTAGCGACGGACCAGCTGGCATTTGGCCAGGCTGGCGATGAGGATGGAGAGGGAGATTGCCGTCACAAGGACTGCCACCAAATATTGCCAACTGTGGGAGGGGCGGCTCTGACCAGGCGACTCTGTGCCTGTTAGGCAAGAGGGGAATAGGTTTTACTGTTCAAATCATTATTATGAATTACATCACAGCTATAACAACCAAGACCGCTTGAGTAAGCATCAAATAATTATCTGACAGCTGATAATGATATGATATGACTTAACTACATATAAATGAGATGATATGAGGCAGAAGTAAGTTGTTATGAGATCCTTACCATTAGCTGTAGTCATTGTGTTTGTTGGAGTTGTGGTGGGATGTTCACGGTCATTTGCCAACAGTTTTCTATGAGATGGTCTTCTGATTCCTGTCGACAAATCATCAGAGCCACGCTCAAGCTCTTGGTTCCCATGGAAATCCAGGAAGGATATAGTTACTATATCTTGAGTGGAGACAGACAGGGGGACTTGCAGTCTGTTGTGCCCCAAAAACAGCTTCCCTAACCTGGGTAAACCCTGCAGAGCTCCAGCCTCTATGGAAGTCAATTGGCAGCCACTGAGGTCTAGTGTATGCAGGGAGGGGAGGCTGCAGAGGTTGTCTTTCCCCAGCAGAGGGAGGTAGTTGCCTGAGAGATTGAGGGTAACCAGCTGATCCAACCTCTGTAGTTGTCTGAGATGTTGAGGGTTAGTAAGGTTCAGGTGGTTCTGGGAGAGGTCCAGTGTGGTTGCATTGTCCCATATCTCTGTTGGAATATGGGCCAGTTTCCTCCAACTGCAGTTAAATGAAGCCTTGGGGAAGAGATGGACAAGATTGGTCAAGCCAACCCTTCCCATGTTGTGGTTGCAATTTAGCAAGAATCAAGAAGTGTAAAATTAACTTTATGATTTTTGGAAGTTTCTCCCTAAAGCCATTATATGGGTGAATAAAAACATGTGGTGCTAATGAATTAATTAGGAGTCTTTGCAACCGTCTGGTGCTGATAAATAAATATTCCATGTAACTTTAAAACGAAAGATAAAGAAAAAACATCTAATATATAACAAATAAAGTTGTGAACAACAAATCATTCGCTCAAAGAGAGCCCCAATCTTGACATAATTCTTATGTTGATATCCTGTAACGAATCAGACTTCACTCCCAGATGTAACATTATCTTATGATCAACAACAGGGAAACTGTCTCAAACAGGAAATTCCCCGTAGTGTTTTCCTCACGTGACTGCTTGGAACAGAACAATGGCAAGAAAAAGAGGAGAAGAAAAAGAGGAGAAGAAGAAAGCTGTGTGTCTTTCTTACCGTGCCAGTATTGACAGTACACGGGCCAACAGTGCGACTCTGAAGCATGCTCCCGCTAACTGTTCCCCAGAAACACAAAACCACACACAGGCCGTGGCCCCAGGACCCCATGGTTCCCCCGCTTCCTGTAGGAATCACAGATGGACAGACAAAGACTAAGTATTAATCAGACTGACAAATGAGTCACAACTAAGTATTAATCAGACTGACAAATTAGTCACAACTAAGTATTAATCAGACTGACAAATGAGTCACAACTAAGTATTAATCAGACTGACACAACTAAAACTGCATTGAAAAATAATAAACAGATAACTAGAACTGAATTGAGAAATAATAACCAGAATTGCATTGAGAAATAATAACCAGAACTGAATTGAGAAATAATAACCAGAACTGAATTGAGAAATAATAACCAGAACTGCATTGAGAAATAATAACTAGAACTGAATTGAGAAATAATAACCAGAACTGAATTGAGAAATAATAACCAGAATTGAATTGAGAAATAATAACCAGAACTGAATTGAGAAATAATAACCAGAATTGCATTGAGAAATAATAACTAGATAACTAGAACTGCATTGAGACAAGTGTTTTAATTCATACTTTATCCTCTGGGAATTCATTCTACATCTTGTTTTATATGTTTATAAACCCAAATAAATTCAATTTTATTCACTGTGCCCAGACTCATAGGGCCTGTGACCTTACTGACATAGGCCCCTAACAAGTTATGTGACCTGCCCAGGAAAAATGGCTGGCCCTAAAATACACCAGAATCGTGTTGAAATATAAACAGTTTTTTGATATAACTAAAACCAGTGACCTCTTATACTCTTCTGGAAGCAAATGTGCTACATTTACATTTGTTTGCAGGCAGTGTTGACTCATTATGTTATATACAGATCCACAGACTCATTGCACATTCTGAAGATTGTCTATTGGCATGTTCTCAAAAAGACAAGAGTACCAGTTTAGTGTTCCCACATGTTTTGTGCAGGGGTGTGTACACATTTTCTATGCAGGGGTGTGTACACATTTTCTATGCAGGGGTGTGTACACATTTTCTATGCAGGGGTGTGTACACATTTTCTATGCAGGGGTGTGTACACATTTTCTATGCAGGGGTGTGTACACATTTTCTATGCAGGGGTGTGTACACATTTTCTATGCAGGGGTGTGTACACATTTTATATACAATAAAAAGTAGATTTAAAGCATTTAGTTACAGACTGAAGAGCTCTTTCACACACTTTAACAATAGATTTTGTTCTGCAGATTGCTTTTATGTTGTTCTTCTCACATCTGTGACTGTGTATCTTTCTTTTCTCTTTGTTTTTTAATCTGATCCCGGCCTGTTTGTAGAGTCCTCTTGGCACCAAAGAGATTTTTCACAGAGGGGGCCTACTGGCTGGTCGCTCTGCCATTAGGCTTCTTCGCCTCTCCTCCTTCTGCTATTAAGCTCAGCACGGTTGGCTGTAAAGACCCGAGTGGGGATCTCTTAATCTCTTCCTGTCCTCGCACAGTAAAGGCACAACAACACCACGCCTGGGAGCTATGGGAAGCCCAGGAGCCCACAAGAGACTATGTGTGTAGTAGCCCACTGGACACAGACGTCAGTACAAAGTCTTGTTTTAATTTACATTTGGTTGAGTTGTCAACAAACGTGAATTCAACATAAAATCAACAAAACATTTCACAATGTCATTGGATTTAGGTTAAAAACACTAAATTCTCTTATGTTGATGACTTTTTCAAATCCAATCAGTTTTCCATCACATTGTCATCACATTGATTGTCATCACATTGTCATCACATTGATTCAACCAGTTTTTTGCCCTGTGTGTGTGTGTGTGTGTGTGTGTGTGTGTGTGTGTGTGTGTGTGTGTGTGTGTGTGTGTGTGTGTGTGTGTGTGTGTGTGTGTGTGTGTGTGTGTGTGTGTGTGTGTGTGTGTGTGTGTGTGTGTGTGTGTGTGTGTGTGTGTGTGTGTGTGTGTGTGTGTGTGCATCTGCATGAGTGTGTGTACTTTATGTTTAAGGGTACACTTTGAAAGGGGCTTCTTGACCAGCCCTCCACACATTCCCGTCCTTGCAGCCCAATGCCACATAATGGGTTGCCGGGTCCTGTCCCGCTTTTCCCTCTCCTTCCCCACTCCTCGTTCTCCTCTCTGGATACGGAAGTGACACACAAAGCAGTCCTTCATCTGACCTCCTGGTGACACCCTGTGGTGCCGGTGAGGTGAGCAAGCCTTCTTCCCCCTCCTCAGTCCTCATCCATGGTTCAAGATAGATATCTTTGCCATTGGTTTCATCAAATATTTTGCACGGGAGCTAAGTGATGCCATTGATTGTCAAGAATAAAGGATATGGTTTTGAAAACAGCTGGCAGAGATGGAGGTTGTTTGAGGAAGATGTTTTAGACACATGCAATGGGTACCTGCTACTCGGGATAGGGTGGAAAACACAAGAATATTTTTTCTAAGTTGCTCTTTACTTTCAAACCCTCTAGAGTCGATGTCCGTGCCTCCCGTGGAAATCTAATTATCATCATTTTAAAAACCATAAACATCAGTCAGTTTGAGCTAGAGATATCTGATTTGTTGCATTTGATGCGTCTCAATCCAGCACATCTGTTGATGTGACAGAGTTAGAACGGCGTTTGTCAGGCCTTCAGACATCCCGAAAATGGGTCTTCTCATAAAATCGTCTGTAGCGTCCGAACGGTGGGGACTACAAACTAGTATGACCACTCTATGGGAAGATGAGAGTCTCACCACCATGATGGGGAAGTCTTTACTGAAGTCGGTAGAGCCCATCTGACGACTTCTGTCTGTAGCTTCTGAACGGTTTGGGCTACACACCCTCTGTGGAAAGGCGAGACTCTCGCAAAAATGTACAGTTGAAGTCGGAAGCTTAAATACACCTTAGCCAAATACATTTAAACTCAGTTCTTCACAATTCCTGACATTTAATCCTAGTAAAAATTCCAGGTCTTGGGTCAGTTAGGATCACCACTTTATTTTAAGAATGTGATATGTCAGAACAATAGTAGAGAGATGATTTATTTCAGATTTGATTTCCTTCATCACATTCCCAGTGGGTCAGAAGTTTACATACACTCAATTAGTATTTAAATTGTTTAACTTGTGTCAAACGTTTCGGTAGCCTTCCACAAGCTTCCTACAATAAGTTGGGTGAATTTTGGCCCATTCCACATGACAGAGCTGGTGTAACTGAGTCAGGTTTGTAGGCCTCTTTGCCCGCACATGCTTTTTCAGTTCTGCCCACACATTTGCTATAGGATTGAGGTCATGGCTTAGCGATGGAAACTCCAATTCCTTGACTTTGTTGTCCTTAAGCCATTTTGCCACAACTTTGGAAGTATGCTTGGGGTCATTGTCCATTTGGAAGACCTATTTGTGACCAAGCTTTAACTTCCTGACTGATGTCAGTCCCTCCTGCAGCAAAGCACCCCCACAACATGATGCTGCCACCCCTGTGCTTCATGGTTGGGATGGTGTTCTTTGGCTTTCAAGCCTCCCCCTTTTTCCTCCAAACATAACGATGGTCATTATGGCCAAACAGTTATATTTTTGTTTCATCAGACCAGAGGACATTTCTCCAAAAAGTACGATCTTGCCTGTTCTGCACTCGCCATATTAGCTTCACGGTTCGTTTTGTTGTTTTGTTAGTTTTGTTCAGTGTTCGTTCTTTCATTAAATAAGTATGTACGCTTACCACGCTGCGCCTTGGTCTCCTCCATAAGACGACCGTGACACAATTAGCCTATCAGAAGCTTGAAAAGCCATGACATAATTTTCTGGAATTTTCCAGGCTGTTTAACTGCTTCTTAACACAGCGCCATCCAACCCGGAAGCCAGCCGCACCAACGTGTCGGAGGAAACACTGTGCACCTGGCGACCTGGTTAGCGTGCACTACGCCAGGCCCACCACAGGAGTCACTAGTGCGCGATGAGACAATGATATCCCTACCGGCCAAGCTTTCCCTAACCCGGACGACGCTAGGCCAATTGTGTGTCGCCCCACGGACCTCCCGGTCTCGGCCGGCTGCGACAGAGCCTGGGCGCGAACCCAGATGCGTGCCCGAGACCACTGCGCCACCCGGGAGGCTTCCAATCTTTTTAAAGGCACTGTCAACTTAGTGTATGTAAACTTCTGACCCACTGGAATTGTGAGTGAATTATAAGTGAATTATAAGTGAAATAATCTGTCTGTAAACAATTGTTGAAAAAATTACTTGTCATGCACGAAGTAGATGTCCTAACCGTCTTACCAAAACTATAGTTTGTTAACAAGAAATTAAAAACAAGTTTTAATGACTCCAACCTAAGTGTATGTAAACTTCCGACTTCAACTGTAGATGTTAGTTATTTTGCTCTTGTACGCCTCACAAGACTCCGCTGAAGGTACCCCGGTACCAGTTGAAAAAACTAATGGAAGTACACCTATGTACACAAAGTATGTGGACACTCTTTCAAATTAGTGGATTCTGCAATTTCAGCCCCACCCGTTGCTGACAGGTGTATAAAATTGAGCACACAGCCATGCAATCTCCATAGACAAACACTGGCAGTATATTGTCCCATACTAAAGAGCTCAGGGACTTTCAACGTGGCACTGTCATAGGATGCCACCTTACCAATGAGTCAGTTCATCAAATTTCTGCCCTGCTTGAGCCTCCCATGTCAACTGTAAGTGCTGTTACTGTGGAGTGGAAACGTCTAGGAACAACAACGGCTCTGCCGCGAAGTGGTAGGCCACACAGCTCACAGAACGGGACCTCTGAGTGCTGAAGCGCGTAGCACGTAAAAACTGTTTGTCCTCGGTTGCAACACTCACTACTGAGTTTCAAACTGTCTCTGAAAGCAATGTCAGCACAAGAGCTGTTCTTCGGGAGCTTCATGAAATGTGTTAATCATGGCCGAGTAGCCGGACACATGCCTACGATCACCATGTGCAATGCCAAGGGTCGGCTGGAGTGGTGTAAATCTTGTCGCCATTGGACTCTGGAGCAGTGGAAACGGGTTCTCTGGAGTGATGAATCACGCTTCACCATTCCCCAATGTGTAGTGTCTACTGTAAAGTTTGGTGGAAGAAGAATAATGGTCTGGGGCTGTTTTCATGGTTGGTGCTAGGCTCCTTAGTTCAAGTGAAGGTAAATCTTATCGCTAATGCATACAATGACATTCTATACGATTCTGTGCTTCCAACTTTGTGGCAATAGTTTGGGGAAGGTCCTTTCCTGTTTCAGCATGACAATGCCCTTGTGCACAAAGCGAGGTCCATACTTAAATGGTTTATCGAGATTGGTGTGGAAGAACTTGACTGGCCAGCACAGAGCCCTGACCTCAACCCCATCAAACACATTTGGGATGAATTGGAACACTGACTGCGAGCCAGGCCTAATCGCCCAACATCAGTGCACAACCTTACTAATGCTCTTGTGGCTGAATGGAAGCAAGTCCCAGCAGCAATGTCCCAACATCTAGTGAAAAGCTGTTATAGCAGCAACTCCATATTTATACCCATGATTTTGGAATTAAATGTTCGACGAGCAGGTGTCCACATACTTTGGGCCATGTAGTGTATATGTGGAGACTGTTTCATGACGAAAAATAAGGGGTTAAAATGCATGTACAAATGTAATAAAATGTTTCTGAGAGATATAGGACCGATACTTCAGAACAAACTTCCTTTAGATTCTTTGGGGGACTATCTGTTTTTCCATGTGGTGAATGTGTTATTCAATTTGTTTGTATGGGCTAATACCAGTAAGGCCAAATTAACATTTTCATCACATAATGTTTTAATTTGATTTGTTTATACTTCAAGGGGTCTTCAAATTCAAAATCAAATAGCTAATGATCCCTGGTGTGACCTTCTTAAAACAATTCCATATAGCTTAGTAGAACCCTCCACCGGCTTAGACTGTTGTGGGTTAATGAGTTTCACATCTGCAACTCTGTTAATCCCACAGCAAGTCATAAACAAAGCAACTGGCAATAGGCACAATCCTTTCTAACATTTGTTTAAAAGCCTACACAGTGTCAGCAATAGAGCCAAGCAACTTCTAGAAACAAATACACCAGAAACTAATATCTTCAGCTTTAGAGGTCAGTGGGATCAAAGAGTAATGCATTGGACAGACCTTTAGCTTAATGCGTCTCCTTGTTAATGTAACTAGACTTCACCACATCATCCTCCCCAAATGAACAATGTTTTACATTATTATCAAGACGTTGGCTGTCAAAGGTTTAGCCTTATTTGATCAAAACAGCGAATGTTGGGTAACAACACGTGGGCACGACTGCCTGGCTGAGCAACATGCATCCTTATATCCATTTCTCTCTCATTCATCCACTTTCATGGTATTATATCTCGTAAATAGCCATCAAAACATAATTATTGATATACTGTAGTTGAGATTGATCAAAAGGTTGTTTGCATTTGGTTATTATACTAGTATGTCATAGAAATATACCAACATACTGTATTACCATAACCACAGTACTAAATGATCAATAAGAGAATCGGGAGGTCATATGATCTCAGTGTTGACAAATGGAAACAGCCCAAAAGGTTAACATTTAGAGAAAGTCCGCTCATCAGAAGTGTCCTACCTGGTCAGCCTGGTCTGTATGTACCTGAAACCCAGGTAACAATATGTCCTCTTCCTTAAAGCTCACATTAATGCAGCATTGTCACTGTAAGTTTGTATTACGCCTTTTCTATAAAATGGAGGCATGTTGTGCAAAGGTTGAAAGGGGTGTGTTCACCTCAATCGTGTTCTGAAGGACTTGAGTTAATGAGTAACTTTGTAACTACATAGGTGTGCTCGCCTCTCCCTCCTACTTTCCCTTTATCCAATGGTACTACACCAGACCTGATCAGAGTCGATAGTCAATTCAATAACAACGTGGTTGCTATAAAATTACATGCTTTGTCCTCCCATATGTCAGAATGTTTATACACAATAGTAGTCAGTATCACACAGAACACTGTTCCTGTTATCTGGGTTCACAGCTGAGAACCCATGTTATTTACACGTCAATACACATTCACATTTACACATTACATAAGCTTACTTTTACACAAACATAGTCTATCCACAGTCAGGATATGATATAGCACAGACGCTACTGCACATTTAATAAAGCGCACCCCACAGACACATTTTGCTTTGTTCTTCTAAAACCACCCTATCTCTCAAAACGTCTGGATCTGAGAGAGGGAAACAGACAAGATACATGTGAAGTGTTTTTTGTTTACTTAAGATGTTCGGGCCTTGAGGGAGAGAGAGCGGCCTTCTGCAACCCTGGAAGGAAAAGAGGGGGATCCAGAAAACAATAGGGCCACATCCTGTCCTGCTCTCTGCGCCGAACCTGCACTATGCACTCCAGGCCTCCAATCCTCTTGTGCTTCTAGCACCTTCCTCAGAGGCCTCGGCTCCTTAGGGGAGGCAGATGGCAGGACAGCAGGGTCATATTCATTAGGCGCCAAACGGAGGGACTACCTGAACTGGTCTAATAAGAAATGCTTGCTTTTGTCTTCTATTGTAAAACAATTTGCTACTGTGTGTCCTATGGAACATGACCCTGCAAACTGGCCACTCAGCAGTGAAGGAGTCGTGGGGTTTCCCACCCGTACCTCCAGGGACTCATGCTGTTTGTCCCCGTGGTATGGCAGTTGAGGTCAGTGGTCAAGCTCCCTCTGTTAGACAGCTGTGATGGCCTCACTGCCTCTGTAAAGCAGGGGAAATAACAACACGTGTGTACAGTACAGTACATTACAATGGAGAGGGGGACAGGGAGAGGCTAGAACACAAACAATCCAGCAGACAGTCTGGGCTGGGGTTTTTTGGCACTTAGAATGTCATTAAGGGACTTCTGTTTTTCACTGTTTAGCCTGGTCTCATAGACTAGATGTAACATAGTAAAGGTAAATCTGGGACACTGAAATTAGTTTGATATGTTACTGTTGGTATGGTTACAAGCCAAAGACAAAAGGAGGATGGTATGCCACAGTGGATTGATGGGTGTGTAACGCAAACGTCCAGCAACCCAAAGGTTGCGTGTCTGTGATGAGATTCAAACAACTTCAGCATTTTAACAAATTAGCAACCTTGCTAATACTTTTTAGCTACTTTGCACCTACTAGCATGTTAGCTAACCCTTCCTCTAACCTTATCCCCTAGCCTAGCTAACGTTGGATGCCTAGCTAACGTTAGCGTTAGCCACAGCAATTTTGAATTTGTAACATATCATACAAAACGGAGTGAGACTGATTTAAATTTACCATGCTACGCCCAGGTTGTGTTGTCTGGATATTAGATTGGCTGCCACATATTACACAATAGGTGAAGACACATAATGTTCTTTATTTTCTCTATTTTAGGTGCCTAAGGTCACAACTGCTAGTTTTGTTACATTTCAATTGCTTGACTTCATTATCCAACAAATTTAGATATTTTACATTTGTATTCAATTGCAAGAACATTCACTTTCTTTTTGAGGTGGAAACCGCCAGAAACTGTGGGCTCTATGAGGAAAGTGATTTGTCCAAGTGATGTGTTAATAAATTATTTCTATCACTTCAGTGTTTGGCTTGGGTTCTTCACCCAGTGTGTGAACTAGCAGGCTATGACAATAGTCTGATGCAGAGTAGAAACCCACTGGGAAGCACCCACACATAGAATTGAGTGGACTCACACTTCATAGGACTGGTTGGCCCTCAGATATAAAAGAGCTTTAATCACCCTTCTGCATAGTTATACAATAGGAAAAGAGATCTGTATCTGCATCTCTGTAGTAAACCCCACAGCAGGTGTTCATGTACTGTAAATATACAAGGTGACGGGTATACTTTAGGGGTGTGCCCTTGAACCGGTGGGAATCAAACCTGGGCTACCTCATACATCCTGATGATATACATCTAGGTAGCTTGTCAAACAGTAAAACACAAGACATATCAGGACATCAAACAGGCTTCTGCAGAAAACTGCACATTAGATTAGATACCAGAGCAAGGACTGTCTGTGCATCAGTATGCATCACTATTAATACAGCACACTCTCCTTAGATCGCTGGCTTGGTTGGAAGCACTCTATGCTGGGTCGGTGGCGACCGTCCACAGCTCCAGCTGTTTTCCCCCACTGGCTGATGAGAACTACATAGTCCCTGCTCCAGCTGCTTTCCCCCACTGGCTGATGAGAACAACATAGTCCCTGCTCCAGCTGCTTTCCACCACTGGCTGATGAGAACTACATAGTCCCTGCTCCAGCTGCTTTCCCCCACTGGCTGATGGGAACTACATAGTCCCTGCTCCAGCTGTTTTCCCCCACTGGCTGATGAGAACTACATAGTCCCTGCTCCAGCTGCTTTCCCCCACTGGCTGATGGGAACTACATAGTCCCTGCTCCAGCTGCTTTCCCCACTGGATGATAAGAACTACATAGTCCCTGCTCCAGCTGCTTTCCCCACTGGCTGATGAGAACTACATACTCCCTGCTCCAGCTGCTTTCCCCACTGGCTGATGAGAACTACATAGTCCCTGCTCCAGCTGCTTTCCCCACTGGATGATGAGAACTACATAGTCCCTGCTCCAGCTGCTTTCCCCACTGGCTGATGAGAACTACATAGTCCCTGCTCCAGCTGCTTTCCCCCACTGGCTGATGGGAACTACATAGTCCCTGCTCCAGCTGCTTTCCCCACTGGCTGATGAGAACTACATAGTCCCTGCTCCAGCTGCTTTCCCCCACTGGCTGATGGGAACTACATAGTCCCTGCTCCAGCTGCTTTCCCCACTGGCTGATGAGAACTACATAGTCCCTGCTCCAGCTGCTTTCCCCCACTGGCTGATGGGAACTACATAGTCCCTGCTCCAGCTGTTTTCTCCCACTGGCTGATGAGAACTACATAGTCCCTGCTCCAGCTGCTTTCCCCACTGGCTGATGAGAACTACATAGTCCCTGCTCCAGCTGTTTTCCCCACTGGCTGATGGGAAGTATAGTCCCTGCTCCCTGGGCCGTGGGCAGAGGGCTGAGCAAACACCCCGAAGGCAGACAGGAGACACATAGGCTTTCCTGTCTATGCCTTTGCTCCAGGCTGCCTCTGCCTGACTGGGCTGCACGCTGGGTGATTCCTGCCCCACGCTCCAGCCACTTCCTGAACACATATCAGCTCCAGCAGCATTATTTCCTGTGCTCAAGCTGACGAACAGAGCTCATGGTTTTGTCTCTCTCACTCTCACTTGCTTGCTGCTCATTTCACCTCCCTCGTGGGAACATCAGACATGCTTTTCTCTCCCATTTTAATACATCTGTGTTTTCTTCCAAAGAATCAAGCTCTGTCTTTGTCTTATTCTCTGGGCTGTTGTATATACCCTACCACCTCCTATATTGTATATACTGTACCTCCTCCTAAATGTACAGTATATACCGTAGCTTCTCCTACATATCTATACAGTACCTCCTGTATTTATATACTGTACCTTCTCCTATATTTATATACTGTACCTCCTCCTACATTTATATTCTGTACCTACCTACCTATGTGGATATATTTAAGCAACATCGGAAGACATCAGTCAGGCAGGAAGTTCAAATTTGGTCAAAAATGGGTCTTCCAAATGAACAATGACCCCAAGCATACTTCCAAAGTTGTGGCAAAATGGCTTAAGGACAACAAAGTCAAGGTATTGTAGTGGCCATCACAAAGCCCTGACCTCAACCCTATAGAAAATTTGTGGGCAGAACGGAAAAAGCGTGTGCGAGCAAGGAGGCCTACAAACCTGACTCAGTTACACCATCTATGTCAGGATGAATGGGCCAAAAATTCACCCAACGTATTGTGGGAAGCTGGTGGAAGGCTACCTGAAACGTTTGACCCAAGTTAAACAATTTAAAGGCAATGCTACCAAATACTAATTGAATGTATGTAAACTTCTGACCCACTGGGAATGTGAAAATCTGAAATAAATCATTCTCTCTACTATTATTCTGACATTTCTCATTCTTAAAATAAAGTGGTGATCCTGACTGACCTGTATGACCAACTGGCCTCACAACTGCAGACCACATGTAACCATGCCAACCCAGGACCTCCACATCTGGCTTCTTCACCTGCGAGACCGTCATAAGGGGAGGACTGAGGACTATTTCCATCTTTAATGAAGCCCTTTTGTAGGTTAAAACTCATTCTAAATGGCTGGGCCTGGCTTCCACGTGAGTGGACCTTTACCCTCCCAGGCCCACCAATGGCTGCACCTCTGCCCAGTCACGTGAAATCCATAGATTAGGGCCCAATTCATTTATTTAAATTGACTGATTTCCTTATATGAACTGTAACTCAGTAAAATCTTTGAAAATGTTGAATGTTGTGTTTCTATTTGCACCTCCACTTTCATAGTTTGTGGTCCTTCTGTAGCTCAGTTGGTACAGCATGGCGCTTGTAACGCCAGGGTAGTGGGTTCGATCCCCGGGACCACCCATACGTAGAATGTATGCACACATGACTGTAAGTCGCTTTGGATAAAAGCGTCTGCTAAATGGCATATATATTATTATTATTATTATATATAGTTTGATCTGTTGATTTCCCATAATGTCAACAGGGGAGTTTGGGTGGTGTGTGTTTGCCTGCATGTTTTTGAAAGTTTGTGCGTGTTCCTGAAAGTACATGCTTTTGAGCGTGTATCAGCCTCCTGAGGTTGAAGAGGCGCTGTTGTGCCTTCTTCACCACGCTGTCTGTGTGGGTGGACCATTTCAGTTTGTCAGTGATGTGTACGCCGAGGAACTTGAAGCTTTCCACCTTCTCCACTGCTGTCCCTGTCGATGTGGATAGGGGGGCGCTCCCTCTGCTGTTTCCTGAAGTCCACGATAATCTCCTTTATTTTGTTGACGTTTGAGTGAGAGGTTATTATCCTGGTATTTTCTTGATTTTTTTGTTGTCAATGCAGACATGAGTGTATGGTCTGTGTAGATTCAGGTATGTACAGCAGGAACAACCGAACTCTGTGCCCTGCTCCAAAGGGAAGCCCCTGTTTGGTGCTCTTTTTCCCTGGAACTATGGGTCAACCCTGTTCGAGAGCTGGTGCAGGACCAATGGCTACCCATCTTCCCCTTCCTCATCCTCATCCTCACTCTCATCCAATCATCTCCCCTGCCCTACCCTCAAACCATTCTCCCCCTCTGCCTCACACTCAACCGGGGCAGCAGCTGGGGGCTGCCACAGGCTTTATGAGGCCCATGTTGTCTTTCCAGATCAGGACAGACAAAGGGAATGAGGGTACGGCTGGAAACACGGCACTCAGTTCCAAACACATAGACCAATATTGTCGTGCCAATTTCCACTCAACTGACACACATGGAGAGGGTGTAGAACGGTTTATTATGGAGAGAAGCCAGTATGAATCCACTGCACTGTGTCAGTCCTTTTAGAGATCACTGAACTGAAGATATACACTTTCATATTGATTGATTGTATCAATTATTACTAATGTGTGGGTGGCAATGGGTTGTGGAGTAAATGTACTGCCAATTACTTAATTGGAAGCATTTGAAACAAGTTTAACAAGCTGTCTAGTAAATCAAGCGGAAGAAAAACACGAATACATCTTGTGTTTCTACAGCAGGGAAATACTGGGTTTGGGTATCAGATGGCCATAGAAGGGATACAGCTTTTGTCAAATGAATGTCCATTTTGTTTTGCATTTTAGCTAACCCGAACCCCTTTCCTAACCTAATTCTCCTAACCTGCTATGTTAATTCTCCTAGCCTGCTCCGAAAAGTCAAATCTGACGTTAATTTGACCGAAAGCTGGAGGAGCCCTTCTAGCCATGACCGTACCAGATAGGATAGCGTGCCAAGCTGTATCTGAAGGACTCAATACATTTGTGTGGTGAGAAGAAGACTGCTGAGGAACAGAGGAAATGGGAAGGATGGAACACAGCAGAGCATTCTTTCCATGGGGACTTCACTTGATTCTGGTATTTATTGGTATTTATTAGCATCTCCAACCGCCACTGCAAAAGCATCAGCTACTCTGAGGACATATTACATATTACAGAGCATTACTAGTCAAGGACTGAAATACATCAATTTAAAACATCACACATAGCTTACATATCATCATACACACAATGTCTAGGTCCTATACATAGTACAGTGCCAATTACAATACAATATATATAAAATGGCTGTGTGATTCATGAGGAGTGTTTCAATTGAATGTTAACTGTTTTATCATTGCACTTTATTTTAAGGTATTAGTCACACTGACAGGATCATTGTGTGTGTGTGTGTGTGTGTGTGTGTGTGTGTGTGTGTGTGTGTGTGTGTGTGTGTGTGTGTGTGTGTGTGTGTGTGTGTGTGTGTGTGTGTGTGTGTGTGTGTGTGTGTGTGTGTGTGTGTGTGTGTGTGTGTGTGTGTGTGTGTGTGTGTGTGTGTGTGCGTGTGTACATGTGTTTACATCCATGCAAGTGGGGTTTTCTGGGCTCATAGTAGCCAACATAAATTAATTCATATGATTTTAGGCCTTGAGGCTGACGTGCTACATACTAGCAAGCAACTATGCACTTCCTCTTATGATGACCCTGTATCCTCCTCCCAGAATCCAGCGGCACTTGCTGACCTGACCTCATATCCCTCTGCTGACTGTCACACATCACTTCACTCAGTGTCGTCCCATCTGACTAACTCTAAACACAGCACCATTTTCATCTCTGATGATGGCGACGGCCGGGTGGATGCTGTTTATTATTACACAGAGCTGTGGCAGGCGTGGGATTTGCTGAGCGGTTTATTCCACTGACCGCCTGGAGTAGGGAATGGTGACAAGGTGGGCAAGATGACAAGTGTCTGGACCTGGCTGTCACCAAGCACCAGGACACACCAGGACACACACAGATATGACACCATACAGATGACAGACATCGTCCATACAGATGACAGACACACACACCCCACAGATGAGAAGTCAGATTCTACAGATGGCTTGTCGTACAGATCATCCATACAGATGACAGACAGCGTCCATACAGATGACAGACAGCGTCCATACAGATGTCAGATGACAGACATCCTACAGATGAGCAGCACACATGTACAGATTCCATACAGATGACAGACAGCGTTTTACAGCTCATTATCTCAGATGACAGGGAGCAGACACATGTTTTAACACATTATATTACACATCGAAGGGGGTTTAACATAAGATAATCACACTGATTGCCCTCTGACCCACTCCACTCACCTCTGTAATGTAATCACTGGTTTCCCTGGAACCCCCAGGGGTCTGGATTGGGGTCCCATGGGTGTGGTTCCTCCACAGACAGGGGAGGAGGGAAGGGGGGTAGGGGGTCTCAAGGGGCCAGAGAAGTGTACACTGCATCCCTAACCCGGCTCGCATGAGCTTGCAGGAGTGGGTCAGTGTTTATGGAATTCTGCCAGCTCCTCACACAATGGGTGGAAATGGGAATTTAATACAAACTTTCTCACAAAGTCTCACTTCCAGGCCCACTCCCAACACCCACCACCGTCACCCCACTCCACACCAGGCACGGACTGGGACCAGAAATCAGTCCTGGCATTTCTAACACACCATACCGGCCCATGTTTTCCCTTGAGGCCCCAAGTATAAGCCAGATAACAATCGTTTTGCAAAAATGATATATATAATAATAATTAGGTGCCCACTAGAGTAAAAATGGACAAGACCATCTGGCATTTGCCCGAAAGGCTAGATGACCAGTCCGCCCATACCCGACATCCAACAACGTCATGTCTAAAACCACAACAAAATGTCCAAAAAGTACTAAAACATGGAGGGGAGTGTGCAGCTGTAAATTCACCTCTACTGTTTAACATTTTCCCACAGACCAGATTTGTCCACTTGATTTTGAGGTTTGGTGTTTCAATTCAGATTATCTTCAAGCAATAACACTGTAATACAGTTATAGTGCAACATGCAACACAATGAAAGCCAGTGGTCAGCATATCCTACTGCTCTTTACATTAACAATAACAGAAAACAATGTAAACACCATAAATACATAAACCTCTTCTGATTGTTTGCTCTCCCACTGATGACCTTGTGTGAGGTACACATATTGTGTTTTGACCCTAGCGAGGGGAGGTGGGGTGGTTTGTCTGGCGGTGTCCTCTAAACCAAGTCAACAAACACCGCTCATAATTACCTCAGGACAACAAACACCACCACTCATAATTACCTCAGGACAACAAAACACCACTCATAATTACCTCAGGACAACAAACACCACTCATAATTACCTCAGGACAACAAACACCACCACTCATAATTACCTCAGGACAACAAACACCACTCATAATTACCTCAGGACAACAAACACCACCCATAATTACCTCAGGACAACAAACACCACCACTCATAATTACCTCAGGACAACAAACACCACCCATAATTACCTCAGGACAACAAACACCACCACTCATAATTACCTCAGGACAACAAACACCACCCATAATTACCTCAGGACAACAAACACCACCACTCATAATTACCTCAGGACAACAAACAGCACCCATAATTACCTCAGGACAACAAACACCACTCATAATTACCTCAGGACAACAAATAGCTCTCTGGACAATGAGCCATGTCTGAGGAGTATCGAGCCACGTTCTGAGCTCCACCCTGCAATATCCACACACACACACACACACACACACACACACACACACACACACACACACACACACACACACACACACACACACACACACACACACACACACACACACACACACACACACACACACACACACACACACACACACACACACACACACACAAACAAATGCATCGGTGGACAGGCAGGCACTCATGTGCTCAAATGCATGCACACACACACCCTGTCTCAGGCTTCTTGACGCCTCGCTGCACCCAGCAGCCACAGTGACTATGTCGACACAGTATCCAGTCTTTTCCCCCGTGGGTTCACTCACTCTGCAACCACCAACGTGTGTGTTTGTTTCTGCATCTGTCTGTCCATGTGCTCTACCTTCCATCCATCTCTGAGAACAGTGAGAGTATTGGAACACATTAAAGCGTTTGCACCGCGGCCAAGTTGGATCTCCTCCTAAAAACTGGTACGAAACTGATTTGATTTATTTCCTTCTGAGAAAAAGTTGTGCAATTATTTGTAATTCATTCTGGGAAGAAATTGTATTACAAAAAAAAGTGTGGAATTCTTGTGTCCCTGACAGAAATTGTAGTCAGTGTGACTGATAAGATGAGTCTCTGTCCTCATTGTCATGTGTGATGAGTCAGTCGTGTGAGTGTAGTGTTTGTGACCCTGTGTAGAGGAAATAGGAAGGGCCTCTCAAGGTGATGGTCTATTTACAGTATCAGGGACAGGGAGGTCACCGTCATAGAACCACAGACTAAAACTAACCTGAGCCAACACTGGGAAGTGCCCTCCGTTCGGCCTGTATCAAAATGGAAACTTTCTGACCTGGAGACATAACAATAGTCTCCTGCTCTGGACACCTCATCAAAGTATTTTTGTATTTTTTGTATTATGATTATGCTATTCAATGATACAGTGAAATATTGTGTCCTCACCTATTTTGAGCAGTTTCATGCAATCACATAAGACAAATGTAACAAGTGAGTTGTAGATTATATCAGAATTGTATTTATCTGAACCAAGCCCTCAAATCCCTCAGAAATACACTCCATTTTAAGCAAATCTTGAACTCTCTTATCGAAAACAGGAAGTTTCGAACAATAAGACGTTGAGTCAACTTCAGTTATCTGAGGGCATCAGGAAACGTAAAGACAACCATTTCAAAGCACGCCCGTCCAGAAATAAGAGAAGTGAGTGATATTTCAACTTTTCTAAATGAGTATTAAAAAGTGAGACACGGGACCTGATCCATCTGATTACAGCTGTAATGATAGAATAGCAGAGACTCAACAAGCAGACTGTTCATAATCATTTCCTCAGGCTGGTTGGAACAGTGAAGGAGAGGCCAAATGACCACCAGCTGCAGGGATCACAACCAACTTACTGGGGGTAAAGAACACAGTTATTACATTACCCATCTACTATTATTACACAGATCTGACTGTGGCCTTTCAGAACAGATTTGCAGCTAAAGAAAACTCAGTGTGCATAGGCCTACTATTACTACCATGCAAAAGGCAGTGTCAGCATTTAGGGGAAGATACAATTCAAAGTTTTCTGTGTTCCGATTCAAACACACATCCTTTGAGTCGCTAGAGGTTTGCATTATACATCCACCCTGACCAACCACCTTACTTTCATTTTTTTGCGTTAAGAAACCTTTTGTCTTATGTAACCATACCAAACGTATACATAGGGCGGCAGGGTAGCCTAGTGGTTAGAGCGTGGGACTAGTAACTGAAAGGTTGCAAGTTCAAACCCCTGAACTGACAAGGTACAAATATGTCGTTCTGCCCCTGAACAGGCAGTTAACCCACTGTTCCCAGGCCGTCATTGAAAATAAGAATTTGTTCTTAACTGACTTGCCTAGTTAAATAAAGGTTAAAAAAATATACCAATGTCACTGTCCCTGACATACATTTACTATGTTACGTCTATGAGACCAGGCTGGATTCAAACAGGCAACATTTTAGTTATATGCCCAACCATCTACCCCAACCAACAAGCCTACTATTGTTTTTCCCTTAAGTAACCTTATGTCTTATGTAACCATACCAAACCTAACATATTCTAATTTGAGTGTCCCGGATTTTCGTTTACTATGTTATGTCTAGTCTATGAGACCAGCCTGGAGCAGAGAGATGTAGAATATGTCTGAAAGGAAATAAAAAAACACATGCACATCTAAATGCATTAAAACCAACCATTCTTGGGCATCGTCAAAACTGTGCAAATAAATAAAACAATGATGACATTTGTTGCAGGATCCTTTTTCAAAATGTTTTTTTTTAGGCCTAGGTGAATTATTGACTTGGCTAACAACACATTTGGTGGAAATATAGAAATTGATTGGAAAACGAATTTACATTCTATGACAAGTAGAAAGTAGGCTAATCCACAAACTAATGCAAAACTCTGCAACTCCTGAAATCAGAACCAAGGCTTTTGGAGAGTAACGACCTCTTTCCCCTCGTGACGCTCTTCCTTCCTCTCCTCTCCCACCCAGAGTCAGAACGCTCAGATTGGATCTGGAGAATGTGACATGATCTGGAACACTCATAGGGAACGAGATATAACTGCGAGGATTACTTTACTGTTAAAAACAGTTACCGGAATTGATGGAAATGCGCAAAAACACGCGCGGTTCTTTGGCACGCTGGGGACCGCCGCTAGGAATGTAGAAGTGTCCGCTTTTAACCGAAGAATTGGATTGGAGAAGCCACTGCTCATTTGTGATTTGCGGTTTTGAGGATTACAATTATGATTGATATCTTGTACTTGTTGTGCCTCATACCTGTGTCAGGTAAGTGGAGGGGACAAGCTTATTCCGATCCATTCAATTTTGAACCCTAAATAAATTGTATCCTAAAAACACAGTAATACCCCGTTCACACACAGTCAAAGATCACACAAATGTATAATGCCTGCTTGTTTTTTGACCAAGGTAAAATTGGTTTCATACGGGATATTCAGTGGATATTCTCTTATCAATAGCTATTGAACCAAGCATGCCATGACTATGAAGATGGTATATTCTGAAACAGGGGTGGATGAATAATCCATAAAACATATATATACAGTTGTCAGAAGTTTACATACACCTTAGCCAAATACATTTAAACTCAGTTTTTCACAATTCCTGACATTTAATCCGAGTAAATATTCCCTGTTTTAGGTCAGTCAGGATCACCACTTTATTTTAAGAATGTGAAATGTTGGAATAATAGTAGAGAGAATGATTTATTTCAGCTTTTATTTCTTTTATTTCTTTCATCACATTCCCTGTGGGTCAGAAGTTTACATACACTCAATTAGTATTTGGTAGCATTGCTTTTAAATGGTTTAACTTGGGTCAACCGTTTCAGGTAGCCTTCCATAAGTTTCCACAATAAGTTCGGTGAATTTTGGCCCATTCCTCCTGACAGAGCTGGCGTGACTGAGTCAGGTTTGTAGGCCTCCTTGCTTTAACATGCTTTTTCAGTGCTGCCCACAAATTTTCTATAGGATGAGGTCAGGGCTTTGTGATGGCCACTCCAATACCTTGACTTTGTTGGAAGTATGCTTGGGGTCATTGTCCATTTGGAAGACCCATTTGGACCAAGCTTTAACTTCCTGACTGATGTCTTGAGATGTTGCTTCAATATATCCACATAATTTTCCTTCCTCATGAAGCCATCTATTTTGTGAAGTGCACCCGTCCCTCCTGCAGCAAAGCACCCACACAACATGATGCTGCCAACCCCGTGCTTCACGGTTGGGATGGTGTTCTTCGGCTTGCAAGCCTCCCCCTTTTTCCTCCAAACGCAATGATGGTCATTATGGCCAAACAGTTATATTTTTGTTTCATCAGACCAGAGGACATTTCTCCAAAAAGTACGATCTTTGTCCCCATGTGCAGTTGCAAACCGTAGTCTGTCTTTTTTATGGTAGTTTTGGAGCAGTGGCTTCTTCCTTGCTGAGCAGCCTTTTAGGTTATGTCGATATAGGACTTGTTTTACTGTGGATATAGATACTTTTGTACCAGTTCAGCATCTTCACAGGGGTCCCTTCAAAGGGTCCCTGGGTTTGATTTGCACTTTTCGCACCAAAGTTCATCTCTAGGAGACAGAATGCGACTCCTTCCTGAGGGTTATGACGGCTGTGTGGTCCCATGGTGTTTATACTTGCCTACTATTGTTTGTACAGATGAACGTGTTACCTTCAGGAATTTGGAAATTGCTCCCAAGGATGAACCAGACTTGTAGAGGTCTGCACTTTTTTTCTGAGGTCTTGGCTGATTTCTTTAGATTTTCCCATGATGTCAAGCTGAGGCACTGAGTTTGAAGGTTGGCCTTGAAATACATCCACAGGTACACCTCCAATTGCTCAAATGATGTCAATTAGCCTATCAGAAGCTTCTAAAGCCATGACATGATATTTTCCAAGCAGTTTAAAGACACAGCCAATTTAGTGTATGTACACGTCTGACCCACTGGAATTGTGATACAGTGAATTATAAGTGAAATAATATGTCTGTAAACAATTGTTGGAAAAATTACTTGTGTCATACACAAAGTAGATATCCTAACCTACTTGCCAAAACTATAGTTTGTTAAGAAGAAATTTGTGGAGTGGGTGAAAAACGAGTTCCAACCTAAGTGTATGTAAACTTCTGACTTCAACTGTATACTGTATATATTACGATTTCGGATCTCGGTCTTC
This sequence comes from Oncorhynchus gorbuscha, assembly GCF_021184085.1. Classification (NCBI taxonomy): domain Eukaryota; kingdom Metazoa; phylum Chordata; class Actinopteri; order Salmoniformes; family Salmonidae; genus Oncorhynchus; species Oncorhynchus gorbuscha. The sequence goes on along the minus strand of NC_060187.1, from coordinate 13,581,227 downwards.
AATAGCTCTTACACAACGCGTGGCTTGACCTTGACACAGGTGGAGCTTTGGGATATTTTTTCATGATTTTTTTCCGGCTTTCATTTTTACATTTGATTAATTTAGCCAATTACAGTTAAGTGCCCTGATCAAGGGCACAGTGTCAGTGTTTTCACCTAGTCGGGTCAGGGATTTGAACCAGCAACCTCTCAGTTACTGGCCCAACACTCTTAACCACTAGGTTAAGACCTCCCTGTTTGAAATACAAACAGCCCCCAAGGTTTAACAACATCCCCCCCATCCCTCTTCTCTTCCTAATTGACCAGTTACCCACTGATATGTATAAAAGCGGTATGTATACATGCAAGAATAAGGTTCTTTTTGAAAGGGGCCCATATAAACATTGCCTGGTATTTTTTTTACAGGTAAAATACTACACATTCTATCTGAAATAGGTATAAGCTACGTTACTCAAGGTGCTTATTAGATGTTGTAATCATTACCACTGAATGTTTGAGCCCCATAAAGAAGGCTATAACGTAGGTTATGCAAGGCAACTAACTGTAATTTAGATTTCTGAACATCAGAATTGATTTGACACAACAAGTTATGGGCTACTATAAAAGTTCAAGGGGAGTGCAGAATGCATCCTCCTGAGGGAGCAGGAGCTCATCCCTGTTTCCTTCTATTGTTCCGTGGATCAGGGCTCAAATGCCACAGAACAGGAATGTGGTCGGATTTATGTTGCACCATTTCTGTGCCACCATATATGTGTTTTCTTATTTGGCTCCTAATGATTTATGTTGGGGGCCCTGATTCTAGGTCAGTTCGTAACTGAAAAATGTCCCCAGGGTGTAGCGTTATGCCCTCAGGCCCTCAAATTCTAATCTGGACCTCGAAGCCAGTTCCATTGCTTTTTTCCACAATTCTTAATAATCTAGAACAGAACACCAGCAATAGCCCGGACCTCGTAGGGTAAGATTGAAATAGCCCTGGCCTAATGTCTGTTGGTTTGGGTTAGAATTAATGAACTGATTTTTATAACATCAGTAGATTACTACAGTAGCTTCCCTTTGTTGTTTTATCTCAAAATAGTGTAGATTACTGTATCATGTGAGCGATGCCATCTCGTCCTTACAGGTGCGGTTACAGACCTGACGATGATCTCCAACGCCGTGGCCTCCACCCCTCAGCGCTTCTCCATATCTTGCCTCATAGGGGAGCGGGACGCAGCAGAGTTAGACCTGGACATCAAGAAGGACAACAGCATTCTCATCCTCCCCTCCCCATCCCAATACAGCGTCACGAGGCCCAAGACCAAGGAGGTGGTGGCCAACGAGTTTGTTAGTATAGTGGACCAGACGGGCATCTTCTATTGTCATGCATCAAAGGGAACTAGTCCTACTAGAAACCTGATCACAGTCACTCTCATCAACAACTACAGCAAAGGTAAGGAAGAGGCTCTCAGCGAAAGAATGAGAGTATGTGTGAGAGAGAGAGGGAGAGAGAGAGAGAGAGAGAGAGGGAGAGAGATGGAGAGAGGGAGAGAGGGAGGGAGGGAGGGAGGGAGGGAGGGAGGAGAGAGGGAGAGAGAGAGAGAGAGAGAGAGAGAGAGAGAGAGAGAGAGAGAGAGAGAGAGAGAGAGAGAGAGAGAGAGAGAGAGAGAGAGAGAGAGAGAGAGAGAGAGAGAGAGAGAAAACACATCTTCTGTATTGCTCCTTCCAGGTCTTTTTGTCCCAGTCCACCTCACAGTGACGACTAACAAAGGGGACACAGTCCACCTGGCCATGCAGGTCCTCAGCTCCCAGAGGAGAGATGTCACCTGGAAGTACAATGGTGAGTTATGGAGGGAGGGAGGGAGGGAGCGATGGCATGGGGGGGGGGTAGATTCATCTAAATGAGAAAATGACATGGCAATATAGCCAATTGCTTGATTAATTGATTAATGATGTTAATGAGATCTTGTCCTATGTACTGACTCATACTGTGTTCTATACCAGGAAACTATTTCTACATGACCCACTGGGGTGATGTGTCCAACAGTACGACTGTAGTAACCCTTGAGAACGTGGCTCGTGCCAACGAGGGCATCTACAGTGCCAGCTTCGTGGGAGACAGTCCCATCAATGGAGCCTGGATGAGGCTGATTGTCAGAGGTAGAGAAAGGGTGTTCATATTAAACACACACGCACAAAGACACACACACACACACACACACACACACACACACACACACACACACACACACACACACACACACACACACACACACACACACACACACACACACACACACACACACACACACACACACACACACACACACACACACACACACACACACACACACACACACACACACATACGCAAATTGACTCGTTCATTGTAGTAGTTCGTTTGACTGGCTAGTGCTGGCCGCAATGAGTCCCACAGCAGTATTAATACAGTCTCTTCCTGCTCAGTGTAAGATGGTGTAAGAATGACTGCAGTTCATTGATTATTGAATGTGATGATGGACACAGCTTTGTAGAACCAAAACATACACAGCCTCTACTCAACAATCTCCAACTCGAGAGCAAATCGTTTGGGGGCTGCAGTTTACGAACGACATTGGGCTTATCACCCTCACAACAGTCAAGCAATGCATTCTGCCATAAATCGTTCACAATCTAGTCTGGTTGCGGCCACAACTTCACATCGAATGTAGCAAAACATGATCTTATTTGTATGCCTAGCAATCAACAAATTTAACAAGTTTCAGTCGCAAATGACAGCTCCAATAAGCCCCATATGGTGAACTACATATGAGAGGCTTGTAGAATCATGACTCTTGAGTTTTCAGTTCATCGTTCACCAGTAGGGGTTCCTGGTGTTCTGGGCATTACTGACTCAAATAAAAAGAGTTGAAAGATTTGTTATGTTGACTGAACGAGCGAAAAAGATTAGAGTCAGTAAAATAAGATGAACTTCCCATCGCTACTGGGATTGATCTGGATATAAAAGCCTGACAATACATTTAGTTATTTCTTCTCTGAAACGTTTTTGGTTGGACATTGGTAGTACTAAGTTAATAGTCTGATTATAGTTAATGAGTAGTACTAAGTTAATAGTCTGATTATAGTTAATCATAGTACTAAGTTAATAGTCTGATTATGGTTAATGAGTAGTACTAAGTTAATAGTCTGATTATGGTTAATGAGTAGTACTAAGTTAATAGTCTGATTATAGTTAATCATAGTACTAAGTTAATAGTCTGATTATGGTTAATGAGTAGTACTAAGTTAATAGTCTGATTATAGTTAATGAGTAGTACTAAGTTAATAGTCTGATTATAGTTAATCATAGTACTAAGTTAATAGTCTGATTATGGTTAATGAGTAGTACTAAGTTAATAGTCTGATTATGGTTAATGAGTAGTACTAAGTTAATAGTCTGATTATGGTTAATGAGTAGTACTAAGTTAATAGTCTGATTATGGTTAATGAGTAGTACTAAGTTAATAGTCTGATTATGGTTAATGAGTAGTACTAAGTTAATAGTCTGATTATGGTTAATGAGTAGTACTAAGTTAATAGTCTGATTATGGTTAATGAGTAGTACTAAGTTAATAGTCTGATTATAGTTAATGAGTAGTACTAAGTTAATAGTCTGATTGACACCTGTATTACCTTTATATTTAACCCTTACTTTACCAGGTACGTTGACTGAGAACACATTGTCATTTACAGCAACGACCTGGGGAATAGTTAGTAGGGGAGAGGAGGGGGGATGAATGAGCCAATTGGAAGCTGGGGATGATTAGGCGGCCATGATGGTATGAGGGCCAGATTGGGAATTTAGCCAGGATACCGGGGGTTAACACCCCTACTCTTATGATTAGTGCCATGGGCTCTTTAGTGACCACAGAGAGTCAGGACACCCGTTTAACGTCCCACACCTCTCCCAGCAGCATCTCTCTTACTGCTAACCATTACAAGGATCTGTATGATGATTGATATATGGATGAGGTTTTTGTATTAGGGTGGGTTGGCCACTGATGCTTCTCTGCTGTCGCTCCCAGACTGTGGCAGTAAGAAGTGGGGTGCCGACTGTGACAAGGACTGTCCAGAGTGTCTCAATGGAGGGGTGTGCCACGACAGTGATGGGGACTGTATCTGTCCACCAGGGTTCATGGGGATGCGCTGCGAGACAGGTGAGTGTGGCTGTGTCTGGGTGTAAGTGTGGCTGTGTGTGGGGGGGGGAGAAGGGGATGGGGGGAGGGGTGGGGGGGTTACAGGCACTATGTTAAAGAATAAAACTGTGGCCTTGAAGCTGACACATACACACAATTGCTAATTTGTAGTGTGTGTGTGTGTGTGTCCATAAGTGTGTATAAGTGCGTGCGTGGTGTGTGTAAAATACAAGTATATTCTATTGACAAACTGTCTGAAGTAACTGTACCTGTCCTGTACTAAATCTAGGACTTGTAATGTATTCTCTTCCAGCCTGCAGAGAGGGGATGTTTGGCCGTAACTGTCAGGAGTGGTGCAGGTCAGAGCTGGACTGTGTAGGGCTAAGGTTCTGCCTGGCTGACCCTTACGGATGCTCCTGTGCCAGCGGATGGTTTGGGAACCACTGCAACAGATGTGAGTTCATTTGTTATAATTAGGGTTATGGCATATTTTCAGCCTTGGATTGACCAATAAATATTGATTGTACTGTACAACCAACCTATCAACATTACTGCATGTGTTAAAATAGATATGTACATAACATGCACAGCCAGATCAGGTAGCAATTCATGACACACTTATTAGAACTCCAACACCTTGGCATTCCCATCCTAATGTCTTCCCTCCCCCAGCCTGCCACAGGGACATGTACGGGGCAGACTGCAGGCTGAGCTGTGGGTGTAAGAACGGGGGAGTGTGTAACCGTTTCAGTGGATGCCAGTGTCCCACTGGCTGGAGAGGACAGCACTGTGAGAAATCAGGTCGGTAAACATGACTTCCTCCTCCTCCTCATCATCACCACTGGTGCCTCTGCCAAGCATCTTCTTCCTCATCTTCATCTGTTTCTCCCCCATCAGACCGCGCCCCTCAGATCTTGGACATGGCCAGTAGTCTGGAGTGGAACCTTGACTCCAGCCCTGAGATCCTGTGTTCTGCCACAGGCAACCCCCTGCCTAGCCACACCAGCATTGAGCTGCGCAAACTGGACAGTTCTGTGCTCAAGGTAGAGACAATGGAGGGATGGCCAGGGTGTTTATTTTATATTGGATTATTCCATTACTGGGAATCAAACTGTGATGGTGTTATCAGTGAGATTTGGGAAATTCTGTGTTTTTGTAACAGTGAAAATAGGTAAATATTTTTTATGTTAATGTCAGTTGGCTCAACATACAGACTTACCAATATCTATTTGGACATCTCTCAGGCGTCTCGCACCACCATGGACTCCAATAAGAGCACAGCCCAGTTTGAGATCCCTCGTCTGTCCTTCGAGCATGCTGGGTTATGGGAGTGCAGGGTCTCCACCAATGGGGGACAAGACTCCCGCAAGTTCAACCTCACTGTCAAAGGTCAGAAGAGAGAAGTATTTTACTGGTCCAGATCAGTCTGTGTGAGGTTCTTAACATCGAGGGCAGCTTTCCTAGACACAGAGGAACCCTAGTCCTGGACTTGAACATACTTTTTAGTGCAGGACTTGATTTGAGTGGGAAACCTGTCCTAAGTACACACTGAGAAAAAGGGTAGATAAAAAGGTTTTAATGTTCTGGTTGAAACTCGTCATATCACCCGTCTCACCCACATCCTCACCCCCACCCGCTCTCTCCCCAGAGCCGCCGTGCCCCAACACCCCTCCCAAGCTGCTGGAGAAGAGGAGTAAGCAACTGGTGGTGATGCCTGTGGATTCCTACAGAGGAGACGGACCCATAGACTCCACCAAGCTCCTCTACAAGCCCATGGAGACCGGAGACTCCTGGTCCTCCATCATAGGTATGTCAGGTGGAGTTTGATCTCATGTAAAGTCATGGTGGTTCTGAACAACTACATATCTTGGCAAGTGGCAACATGCGTTATTATCCATTTCACAGGAAAAATCACTGTGGTATATCAGACCGTATACTACGGGTATGACAAAACATGTCTTTTTACTGCTCTAATTACATTGGTAACCAGTTTCTAATAGCAATAAGGCACCTTGGGGTTTGTGGTATATTGGCCAATATACCACGGCTAAGGGCTGTGTCCAGGCACTCCGTGTTGCCCGGCTCAGGCCTTGTTTGTTATGCAGGTGAATGAGGACCCAAAAGCGACTTGGCGAAAACAGAGTCTTTATTCCAGTAAAGGAAATATGCAATACTCCTAGACAAATCGGAGCGGTAAACAAAGCATAAAAAACAATTCCACTCGTAGTGACGAGGACAGACTGGAGACTCGACCATAAACTGTAGGTTGCCTCGGGAAGGCACTGACCGTAGCAGACTCAGACACCTGCTCACCACGCAGCATCTGAGGGAAACACGACACGACAGGGCGAGACAAAGACACAGCACGGTGAACAATATACAAGGATCCGACAGGACAGAAACGGAAGACAAGGGGAGAAATAGGGACTCTAATCAGAGGGCAAGATACGGAACAGGTGTGAAAAGATTAGATGATTGATTAGGGGAATAGGAACAGCTGGGAGCAGGAACGGAACGATAGAGAGAAGAGAGAGAGGGAGGGAGAGAGAAAAAAAGGAACGAACCTAAAAAGACCAGCAGGGGGAAAACGAACAGAAGGGAAAGCAAAATGACAAGACAATATAAGACAAAACATGACATTGTTGCTTAATTATACATTATACACTTTAGATCCCTATGCTACATTGATAATGGTCTCTGATGCTCTCTCTCTCTGTGTTCATGTTCTTCAGTGTACAGTAGAGAGCCTATAACTCTGATGAATCTGAAGCCGTCTACACGCTACCACGTCCGTGTCCAGCTGACCCGTCCTGGGGAGGGAGGGGAGGGATCTCTGGGGCCCGAGGCCATCATGGAGACTGACTGTCCAGGTGAGAAACAACATAGTGGCCATTTTAGTTTTTGGAATGTAATGGAAGAAAGTCAGTGAAGCTGCAGAGGGTGTGTGTGTGTGTGTGTGTGTGTGTGTGTGTGTGTGTGTGTGTGTGTGTGTGTGTGTGTGTGTGTGTGTGTGTGTGTGTGTGTGTGTGTGTGTGTGTGTGTGTGTGTGTGTGTGTGTGTGTGTGTGTGTGTGTGTGTGTGTGTGTGAGTTGAAGTTAGTAGAAGTTTGTCCTAGTGGACAGCTACAGTACTGGTTCTGAATCTGTGTGAGAATGGTTCTTTAATTCTGAGGCCTATAAGTGACCAGATCAGAATGTTCTTTGTCCGTCTGTAAGCCAGAGGCTAAGTAAACAGTAGAATGAGTAAGTATCCCAGGCTGGTGGACCTCTCCCTGACTGCGTGTTCTGTGTCGCTGCTGTAGAGCCAACGGTTCGACCGGAGATTGACTTCAGTTCGCTGGAGGGCCGCAACGCCACCGTACGCTGGCTGTTGCCTGGTAACGATGGCGGGGCCGTGGGCGCGGCCAGCGGGTTCTTAGTGCAGCTCTTCGGGCCCTCCCCCTCAGGAGAGAAGCTGAGAGAGGAGACCACCCTGCTCAATGTGCTCTCCACCAAGTTCTACAACCTGCAGTACCACCAAGACTACACAGTGGTCGTCAGGCTACTCAACTGTGGCAGTCTAGGGCCTGCCTCTAAGCCTTACCACTTCCGCATCAACAGCCAGGGTAACTAACAAAAGCTCTTTCTATTGGCTTAGCAGTGAATGTGGCTCCCCCTGCCCTCGTAGTGTGTCATGATTAAAGAAAGGAAATCAGGATGAAAACATTGTGCAGCGTTGGGCAATAGCCATGTAGCCATGTAGCCATGTAGCCATGTAGCCATGTAGCCATGTAGCCATGTAGCATAAGATACAACTTTTCTCCTCTCTTTTCCCCTCTCCCCTCCCTCAGGTCCCTCCTCCCCTCGTAATGTCCAGGCCCTGCCCCTGTCTGTGTCTGCGGTGCAGGTGAAGTGGCAGCCCCCTGAAGACCCTAACGGGGGCATAGTGAAGTACATCATAGAGTACCAGCCAGTGGGTCAGGGCAGCCTGCACCCCTGGGTAGATACTGACGATGGCAACAAGACGGCTAAAGACGTGACAGCACTTAACGGGAGTACTCTCTACCAGTTCAGAGTGAGAGCCTTCTCTAAAGTACCGGGGGAGTGGAGCAAGTTGGTCCATGCCAGGACCCAGGGAGATGGTGAGTTAGATTACGCCGCTCTGTAATCCCAAATGAATAACAGTGAGTGAGTGAGTGAGTGAGTGAGTGAGTGAGTGAGTGAGTGAGTGAGTGGTGAGTGAGTGAGTGAGTGAGTGAGTGTGAGTGAGTGAGTGAGTGAGTGAGTGAGAGAGAGGAGATACTTAGCCTAATACTAAGGATACTTAGCCTATTGTACATAAAAAATAGGAGATGCCCAGGTGATTCTCACTACACACCTCATCGCCTCCTCATCTCCTCCCCTCCTCCTCATCTCCTCCTCGCCTCCTCATCACCTTCTCATCTCCTCTTTCTCTCCTCCTCATCTCCTCATCTCCTCCTCATCTCCTCATCTCCTCCTCCCCTCCTCATCTCCTCCTCCTCCTCCTCTCCTCATCTCCTCCTCATCTCCTCCTCCTCCCCTCCTCATCTTCTCCTCTCCTCCTCATCTCCTCCTCCCCTCCTCATCTCGTCCTCTCCTCCTCATCTCCTCCTCCTCCCCTCCTCATCTCCTCCTCCTCCCCTCCTCCTCTCCTCTTCATCTCCTCCTCCTGCCCTCCTCATCACCTCCTCCCCTCCTCATCTCCTCCTCTCCTCCTCATCTCCTCCTCCCCTCCTCCCCTCCTCATCCCCCCTCCTCCTCCCCTCCTCATCTCCTCCTCATCTCCTCCTCCGCCCCTCCTCATCTCCTCCTCTCCTCCTCATCTCCTCCTCCCCTCCTCATCTCCTCCTCCCCTCCTCCTCATCTCCTCCTCTCCTCCTCATCTCCTCCTCCTGCCCTCCTCATCTCCTCCTCCTCCCCTCCTCATCTCCTCCTCCTCCCCTCCTCTTCTCCTCCTCTCCTCCTCTTCTCCTCCTCTCCTCCTCATCTCCTCCTCCTCCCCTCCTCATCTCCTCCTCCCCTCCTCCTCATCTCCTCCTCTCCTCCTCTTCTCCTCCTCTCCTCCTCATCTCCTCCTCCTCCTCCTCTACCACTCCTCCCCTTTCAGGCTTCCAGGACTTCACTCCAACCACCCAGGGTGTGGGGGGGCGTCCAGGCAGCGAGGGCTACCAGCTGGTGGTGGCGGTAGTGGGGTCTGTGACTGTCACCT